>NC_068281.1:6294118-6364118 GCF_025860055.1 Xyrauchen texanus
ACATCCCAAAGGCAAAATCAATTGGTAACCAGAACATAGTTTGAATCACTGTAGTAGGCACCCACATTAGAGCTGTTTAAGATCTAGGCTACACCAGAAATAAAGGGAGGGGGAGAGAGAGACTTGATTAAATGATCTAATTGCAAGCCACCTGCACACTAAAACACATGTGCTATTAGACTGCTTAAATGATTATTGAGCCCTACCAAACACATTACCGACCAATCAAATACCAGCTTTAAGGGTCCATGAGTACTTTGAGAATAAAATAAACTAGATTTTAGCATTTTCTGAAGAAAATGTGAGCATTGCCTGCCCGTACAAAAGTCACTGCTACAATGCTAGGGTGTTGCCAGGGCATTGTAATGTGGTTGCTAAGTGTGCATATTGGTTTTCATCACATTGCTGGTTGCTAGGGCATTGCTAGTTGCTTGCTAAGGTGTTCTGGGTGGTTTCTAAGCAGTATCTAACTGGTCCAAATTAAAAGAGCAAAGCAGCCAATCTAACAAATTACTCTAGTATTCTGGTCCCAAGATCGGGTCGTTCCTTCATTCATATCTATGGAATGTTTTGTCCATTTGATCATCCACCAGACAAAAATCACAAGTTAAATTGCTTAAGAAAATAATAGCACACCCCTCTACAGAAATTGCATGATTTCAGGTATCATTAGCATTCATTAATTTGGTGAACTACTGAAAATGCAGCTGGCATAAAAATATGGATTGATAAAAAGTTAAAATACTGCATTACCCATTCCATGAGTCCCAAAGTGTGATTCAGGAAGTGGGGAGTGGATGACAGGCTGTTTTTTCATCAAGCTCAAAAAAAGTAAAAGAACGGAACCAGATTACACAAAAAGCCAAATTCAATCAAAGAAAGCTTTAGTTTTAATGAAGGGTTCAAAAATAAATGAATAGGTATTAATGGGTCTTTTAATGACATTTCAGTTGCAATTAGATGTAGGTTTGATATTCAGAAGACTCCTTAGAGATACATTTGTGAGATTCTTGCAAAACTATCTTATTTGATTTTTCAAATGAAAATTAAAAAGACACTATTGCAGTGACCCTTTGGTTTCAGAATGAACAGAAATTTACATAACTCTTACACACTATATTTCAAAGCTTCACCTAATGTAACCTGCACTTAAAACATCAAATAGCAGTCGTTGGAATTAATTGATAAGTTTGGAGTGTAGTATAATAGCTCAGTGAGCTGCCTACCTAGACAGCAATTTAAGGCATCATAGACATGCTCCCTACATGAAGTCTGTTCATTATGGTAGCAACATTATGCTGTCTTTGGGGGGTTTCCTTTGCAGAGAGTGTAGTCTGAGAAAGCAGAAGCTCATTGCAAAATTAACACGATGCCTTCAATAAGAGACGTTTTGCCACCTGTTTGGGGGTGGGGGTCGCTCTCGAGTTTTTCAACACTAATGCAGCATTCCATTCAACTCAGAAAGTCTGATTTTCCAACTTCCTACTAGGAGAAGAGCAATGGAATGATAGTTGATGTCGGAACTCCAACTTGGAAACTCAGCGAAAATTTCAACTCCGATTTCGCCGAGATGCAGGTGCGTGATGTCACACAAACACGTCGGCACCCGGGGAGATATAGAAATTAAGTGATAAACATTCACTTTTATTAAATAGTATATTGATAAATGAGCCAAAGTTCCAAAATTACATGATATTAAAGCTTGTTTAACAAACACCTGCAGAAACAGGTGTATGAAACATGGTACACTATGCTCTCTTTTTATAAATGTACCCCTGAAGCACAAAAACTAGCGTTACAGCATTGTTTATCAGTTGGGTTGCTAGGAGACATTCAAACACCTGCTAAGCTAACGGTAGCATTGCAGTTTTGCTTCCTTACTCAACATATTCCGAACAGCTTGCAATGGAATGCCTTTATGGTATGAGATTGGAGATGTCAAGTAGGAACATCCCACATCCGACTTGAATGGAACGCATCATTAAATACGGGACAAATCTTCCATAATTTCTGCCAAACATTTGGCAAACTTATGCTAATGACAAAGTCTACTGGAATCAACAGTGCATTGAGTCTCCTGTGCACTTTAAGAGTGCTATTTGAGTGGCGAGCTATGTTGATTTCTATGTAGAGAGCTCTACATAAGTCACTTAAGAGGTTCAATTTCCATTAGGATGCTGCCTTGAAAGGTAACTGCTAATCTAGACAGTAAACGGCAAGGCTGCTCACTAGGTTTTGGAACAGAGCTACTGTTTCGTAAGATTCTGCTTTGTACTACAGTGTACATTTAAACTTAAAATGAATTGCAAGTGGCCTGTTTGTACATTGACTGCTCTTGACAAATTTCCACGCAGGTACCTTGGAGAGAAAAATAAAAGAATAAAGCAATCCTAATGCCCAGGGAACAAAAATGACTAGCGAGGGAGAACAAAAAGACTGCAAGCGAGAGAACGGTAGACAGTTATTCTGTCAGTCATATAATCTCCAAAATCACATCATGTACATTTTCTGAAAAATATCCCTGTGCTCCACAACTTAAGCAACATTGCACACTTCAGAAAGTCTGAATTCCTTTCACACTTTATTCTTTCTCATTGGGGGTCACAAAGCTAAACACCCCAGCGGCATGTGACAACGCACAGATGAATTTCAAGAAATCTTTTTTCAAAGGCCCATTCAACCGACTCACTCATTAATCAAGTTATGGCTTCAGAACTGACATCGGAATCAAAGCGACCCAAGTTTCTCCCTCTTTGTATTCCTCTGCCATGTGCGCTCTGAAGAATACACCCCCTGCCGCCTGTATGTCTGGTGTCTTGGAGGGGAGGTCACTGGACTGATGCCCCTCTCCAGTGGTGCTTGTGTGATCTACATCTTCATAGATACTGCCACATTTCAGGCGCCTTTCAAAGGGGCATTTACCACTTTCTAAAAGACATACAATAGCATGGTGGGGCATCTAACTTTCTCTAGTGGTGCAGTTACCCTCAGCATGCATTAACAGATCATGGGCAACCTCAGGGAAAACAACTTTAAATGTTCATGAATTTTATAGCAAGAATGTTGCAATATTTGGAATATAGGGTGGGGATGTACCTATGTATCGGCCACCAATATGTATTGGCTAATTACTGACCAAATTAAAACCACTGGCATACAGGTATTGATTTATAATGAATTACGTACATTTATTGCATTGTAAAGTCAAAAGTAAACTTTGCATGATAACCAAAAATGTTAAGCATGTTGAATGTATAGCCTATTATGAGCTTGTACTATTTGAATGTTATTGTTAAGAACTGTAAAAACAGAAGTCCAAAATATTTGAGGTACAAAATAACCTTTTTTCACACATAAATGATCATGTTATCAATTATTGTTATTAATTTTTTTTACATTTGACCTTTTTTTTTTAATCTTGTAGGCTATTTATCTTTACATTACATTTACATTTATGCATTTGGCAGACGCTTTTATCCAAAGCGACTAACAGTGCACTTATTACAGGGACAATCCCCCCGGAGCAACCTGGAGTTAAGTGCCTTGCTCAAGTACACAATGGTGGTGGCTGTGGGGATCGAACCAGCAACCTTCTGATTACCAGCTCAGCGCTTTAGCCCACTACGCCACCACCACTCCAGTCTTTAATCTCTACCTTTTCGGCCTGTCATGTGTACAACAGATACAATCCATGTTCAATGGAAATAATTTATTGTTAGAACATTTAAATAGCTTGTGTACTTCTTTATACTTTTTAAAAGAATAATTCCTAAGCAAAACAGTGATCTGAAGACAAAATAAGGTAAATAAGTGGCAAGAAATTGCTATCATCCTATAGATAATTTCAAGGGTGTAAATTAAACAATAACAAAGGAATTAGAATGCTACTGCGCATGTTTGGTCCTAAAGCATTTCCTGTCGCTGCATTTTTATAACCCAGAACTGTCAAAACAAAATGACTAGCACATACTACACAGTCTAGCTAAAACAGAATAAACAAGATGCACATGCCATTTTTGAGAATCAAATATTAACTTGGCACAGAATCACAGACAGATCTTTCATTTAAACTGTGATAATGTTTTGGTGACCCATAGGAAATAAAGCATTTAAATGGAGGGCTAATGGCTAATTTTTCTTACTCTCTTTAGTAATCTCACATATGTCTCCTGATTTTCAAAAGAGATCTTAACAATGTCTCAAACTGTGCTCTGATTTGCCAGACTGCAAACAAAAGTCTGATTTCAATGTAAACACAAACCTTTCTCATTCAATTTTCCCAAAACCAAATTAGCTATGCCATATATGGAGCTATGCCATTCACTTATTTTTATAGCTCTATAATCTTAATGTCCACAACTGACTTACAGGTATTTCTTTCTATTGTAATTTCTCCACAGGCATTTTAGGAGAACCATCTGTGACAACGTTGAGACTTCAAATTAACAACTGAGAACTTCATACATTCTCCAGAGCTTTGAAAGAGCAGCCAGTCTGAGCAATACAGTTTTCCTCTTGGATGTTGTTGGCATCCTCCTAAACAACCTCCTGCCAAGCATTTCAATAAAATGCATGAATGGAAATATCAATACAGCTGTGAAATTATTACATATCACTTTTTAGCAATAAAATCAAGTTAGAAAAGTAAAGGAGTGTGTCACATCAATGTTTGCTATTATATACACTTTTGGCACAATCATACAGTGTGCAAACAGCAGTGTGCACACAGACCAGAAACATTCTAATGGATAAATCCCAAAAACAATTTAAAACCTGCAGTTTTGGACAAGCAGAGTGTAAACAGAGACACTCACAGAAAGTAAGGTGAGGTAGTAAATTAATATTTCGTTTCGCATCGATGGTAGCACTCGGTTACATTTAATGGCACATTCAAGCCACACGGCATGAATTGATATTCAGATAAGAGGGAGGTGAGAATAATGCAGACTGTTATGTCTTCTTGTTTACCACAAAACAAAATGAGAAGCCTACAAAACCCTGACTGGTCAGAATGTAGTGTTCCTGCTAAATGAAAGTACATAGTGTTAGCATGTGCTAAATGTAGACTATTGTTGCTGTTAAAAAATAATTTAAATGTAGACCTACAGAGTGACATTACAGTGAAGGTTATCACAAATAAAGAGTTTGGGAGGCTAATTTTGGAACATTGTGGGTTTAACTGCTGATGAAATTTACGAGCTAATTGGTGGCTAACTGCTTCTAAATTAGCCCCTTATGCCCAGTTGTTTCTATTAGCCCTGCAAACATCCTTTTTAGTGGCAGAACTTTGGGTAATGTATATTGCTCCCAACATGATATATTTTAATAGTTTCCTTTCATCTGAGCCATGTTCACAAACTGTCAGAGCTCACATATCTCTCTGAGTAATAACACAGCGGTTAGCACACATGCTCAACACGTGATGAGCCATGGCACTCATAGGGGTGATGTAAGGTTGAGTTTCATAATAACTTACAATATAACTAAATAGGTTATTAGTTATCAAGACAAACTTTGATGTTGGCTCGACAAAGCCTTGTTTGAAATTTTAAACTAGTTTTTAAAGTTTAATGGTTATTCAGACATTACAGTAAGAAAAATAACTAGCTAGCTACATTAGCACATTGCTCAACGACCTGTTCTGACTATTCTGACTTTCGGTGGGTTGCCAGATATTGAGTACACTCTGATATGTTCTGATATAATAGGATGTTATGGTTTTTATTCTAGAACTGGCTTGAATCATGTGTATGTTTGGAGCTTGATAGCTAACGCCTCAGATGACTCAAGGTGAACTATGTGAATTTCAAAACGACAGAGATAATCAAAGCCCTCTCAACTGTGCTGTTTTAAGCACATCAAATGGATACAGAATATAGATATCTGTTCCAACAGACAAACGCCGTTGAATTGAACTTTCTTATTCTGTGAGTTTTGAATTGAAACACAAAGCAGAGACTCAGAACTAAAAAAAAAATGGATTCTTAAATGGTTCTTTGTTGTAACTCAAGTTTAGCAAACATTTCATTGAATATGGTTCTTGAGTTGACTCTAATATGTTTTTTTTATTTGGGGGGGGGGGGATAAAAGGTTCTTAAATGGTAAATTTTCAGTTCTTCAAATTAGTGTTATATTACACATTTTCATTACTGCTTAATTACTTTTCAGAGAAAATCACGGCCTAACACTGTGTCCAAGCCAAGCACTTGTTCACATATACAAGCAATCTGTCCACACGGAAAGCAAAACTGTTGCACGACACAGCACAATTAGAACTTTTTGATGCTTAACTATTTAACAATAATAATATGATTTAATATGAGTTTAGTATATAGTCATGTTGAGCGGGATCAAGAACCAATGAGATTTCTAGGTGGGTGGGGCTACGAATAACTTTGCAGCAGAAATAACCAAGCGATCTACAAAACGTCCTGTCCAAGTGTTGGACCTGATTAGTCGCACCTGTTAAGGAAATCAGCAATTTTCCCTATATGTTTTTGAGACACTCTCATTATTATGTACCGACTCTAGTTAACAGTGGCGTGTGGTGGACTTTTACATTTTTAAATATTTATTTATTTTCAAATCCAATGTTAATTCCTATTTCAATTCCATTTGATATTTGCATAGCTTTCAGGTTACACCCATACAAATCTGAAATCTGATTTAACACAACTTATGATTTAAAAAAAAGTAGGCCTAAATAACAATATATGATATAAAAACAGTAACATACTTGCACATAAATGCAACAACATATATTTAAATATCCTAAAAATTGCCGTTTTCCTATATGTAACATATGTTTTCCTTAAGTCATAGTTTATCACCTCATTAATTTAGTTTTATATATGTTTTAATTGCCATATATCATATTTCTGTACAGATAGGCTTATGAAATACCTTTTAACTTTCTTTGTAAATAAGCTTGAAATACTTATATTTTTGTATGTTCATATTAACACTATTAATTAAATCAAAAACTCATTTGCATTTTATTATATGTATAATTTTTTACATTGCTTCAAAAACAATACCTAAAAGAATACATCCATCCATCCATTATCTGCAGTATCGCCGCTTGTCCTATTTATTTTCTAATTTTCTAAGACCAAAATATCTGTGCTATGCTATTCATATTTATTGTATAGATCTACATGCCAACAACAGATACATTTGTTTCAATCTTTGTAGGGAATTTTAGGAGAAAAATTTCAAACAAAAGTGATCCTCAAATAACACACAACTGAGAACTTTATTAAGTCACCTGAGCTATGAAAGAGCAACCTTCAAGCAATAAAATGTTCCGCTAGGCTGGGCTCAGTAACACAAATACACACGAACAAACTTTAATACACCCAAATAACACCTTCAGCTCTAAATCCTCCTACATTGTTGAAAAAGAGAGTAATTCTATGGTTTGCAGACCAAAAAAAAGGACACGGCCAGCCATAACACGCAACAAAATACTAACAACAACCAGACGACACCCTTGGTCACCCGAGCTTGTGGTGCATTGAGGAGGAGGGCCCCTTGGTGCTCTTGGTCCCCAGCGATGGGTGCTTGGTCTCAGGAGAGATGTAAAGGGTAGATTGGGGGGTGCTGAGGGAGAAGTATTTGAATTAACCCAAAAAGACACCTGCTACTTTTGTGCAGCACCTGCCTGGCAGTCCTGCTGTGCTGCTGTCTGTGTGCACAGCTAAGATAACAGAGGGCTATTCACTGCTAGTCAGACAGAGAGAGTCAAACCCTCTCTCACTTTCTGTGTGTGTGTGTGCACATGTGTGTGTGTCTTACACTCTAACGCACATCGAGACCTGCTATATATGTTTCTCTCCCTTTTCTCTCCAATAAACACACACTCGCCCTCACAAACACACACTTGAACAGATGCACAGGCTCTGTTCCAAAGCCTACTGAGCTGCCTATAGCCTATGTAGACTATGTGCATTAACTATGTGGGGACCAGAATATTATAGTGGCTTGACTTTGAGTGACCCACAACTCCCTAAACACAACATAGCTCTATGTTGAATACCACTTAGAACACCTTAAGCTCGTGCCACACTAGCAGACTCAAAACAACTCAATTTTGGCCAAGGGTGTCACACATGCAGACTGTTTTGCTGAGATCTCACTTTCTTTAGTCAGAGGTATGACACACTTGGTGATTAAGAATGGTGGAGGAGTGACAGACATATCAACTGCCCATATGCAGCTTTCAGTGAGAAAATAAAATGACGTTCAATAAAAACAGACTTTTGTGTCTCCACTCTGAATAATTTAGTCATTTTAGTGTAGGAGCAAAATGGAGGAAAAATGCTTGGCAGAATCACTTTGGAATGCAATAAGATTTTATGATGGTCTGCAGGTGAGTGCGATCACAGATGAAAACGTTCAGATCATCTTGACGTCTTGTCAGTTCTTCAGTAAAAGAAGATGCTGATTGGTCACTTGAAGAGAACACATGAGCCCGCCCCAGTGATAGAACAATTTTTTCAGTCATGTCGGATCCTTTTTCCCAGTTGCTGGAACCATTAACTAAGCAGGGAGTTCTGATGGTCAAGTGATTAAAGACCTCCAACTGGCAGACACTAAAGCCCAAAGTATACTTTGATGGAGCGTCTACGTACAGTTGAATGCTAGTCTGTCAAAAGTATACTTCATATGACTGTTCGCACATGTACATGCGTTTGGCGCATGTGCGCTACGTCTGCTATGAGATCCTGGACTATTTGTCTTCAGGAGTTCAGAACCATAAATATTTCTTTATAGTCAAGTCAAGTCATTTTTATTTGTATAGCGCCTTTCACAACACACATTGTTTCAAAGCAGCTTTACAGAAGATTTACCAGAAAATGAGTCCTTCGGACTTGAGTTGTACAATTACAGATATCTCCTGACGTCCTCAAACATGCGCGTTTGACGTGCACATCCACTGTTGTTGTGTTTACCTTTGTCTTCTTTTGATAAGCGGTGATTACATCTGCTTCTTGCGCTTCTTCCTGACAACATAGTTTCAAATGTGAGTGTCGCCACCTTCTGATCCAGGGTGGAATTGTAAATGTACACACACACACACACCCCAATGTTCAAGCCAAAACTACACTCTGACCAAAGTTTGGGCTTAATGCTTGCTCATCTCCCTCCACCTAACTGGCAGAGATGTCAATGTAGCTCACACCTGAACATCACTGAAAAGATTGGCTAGTGTGCCGCTGGCATTAGAGAACACATAGCAACTCCATTGCAATCTCCCAGAACACTGAAACATCATCCCAGTGAGTTTTGCACAGGTTAGCACAACAATGGTTCTAGTTCTCTAGAAATATTCCATTGTTCTTTGGAGCTTTGGCTGTTTTTAAGACATATGATTTTTCAAAGTCACCTATGGGTAAAACAAATAATAAAAATAAATCAAAGAATGCCTAAGAGCACAAAGACAACACGTCAGCAAATATAGGGAGTTAAAGGCAGGTTGAGGCCAGCTTGTTTTGCAACACCTTGACATAGGGCAATTCCCGGCTGTTACTGTATAATGGATAGATGTTCTTGCATTCTTTCACATGAATATTATCATGATCTTATTTTACATAACTATTATTAGTGCGTCACTTGTTGTGATTGTTTTGGACATGGCACTATAGTAAATCCTTCTACAAAAAGTACCATGGTACAACCATATTTTAGGGCATAATACCATGGAATTCTTTGAAGTGCCTTGGAGAACAATACTGTATATCAGGGGGTTGCAAACTTTCTGATGCCAAGGACCCCCTTTATAAAAGGTAGCTATTTATTTGTTGTATAAAAAGACTAATTATAACTGTGAAAAATAGTGACCTTAATATTATAAATAAAACATGCTGTCAGCTAAATTAAATAATTGTCTATGTTGGGGGCCTGGGTAGCTCAGCGAGTATTGACGCTGACTACCAAACCTAGAGTTGCGAGTTAGAATCCAGGGCACGCTGAGTGACTCCAGCCAGGTCTCCTAAGCAACCAAATTGGCCAAGTTGCTAGGGTGGGTAAAGTCACATGGGGTAGCCTCCTCGTGGTCACTATAATATATGGTTCTCGTTCTCAGTGGGGCGCTTGGTGAGTTGTGCGTGGATGCCGCGGACCATAGTGTGAAGCCTCCACATGCACTACATGTAACACGCTCAACAAGCCATGTGATAAGATGTGCGGATAGACAGTCTCAGATGCAGAGGCAACTGAGATTTGTCCTCTGCCACCCAGATTGAGGTGAATCACTACACCACCATGAGGACTTAGAGCGCATTGGGAATTGGGCATTCCAAATTGGGGAGAAAATATATAATTGACTTTGTTAGAAATAATTGTCACTAAATCCAAAACGTATTCAGTTAAATTAAAACATTATCTGGGATTTATTTTTATACTTTTAATTAAATCAACAGTGTATCTTTCATCAAACACACATATGATTAATGTCATGATTTCCAACCAGACTTTAGAAGCAGAATGAACCAAAAAAGTTAACTTTGCCCTTAAAAATTTATTCTATAAGATATTCTATATTCTGTTAAGGGCTCTCTTGCAACCTGCCCCCCTGCAATATACATCCTAAAGATGACAAATAATCATAAATAATATTTACTTTTAAGCTACAGCATTATTTTGTTCATGTTTGAATGCAGAATTAACTTAATATTTATATTAACTTAAAGTATATTTAAATTAAGCTTTAAATTATTCAATGTAGAAAGTACTTAATGTTTTCTGCTATATTTACTTCACCACAAAATTATAATTATTTTTTTAATGCTTGTTACCATTTAGGATTCAAGAAATTGCATTATAGTACCCTTACAAAAATATCACCATGGTAACCAGTTTCCACCAGCTTACTTTAATTATGATAGTTATAGTTACTGCAATAAAATTATATTAACTTAGATTTTCCCCAAACTGTTATAAAAAATATTTTGAAATCTTTTTACCCTGAAGAAGATACTAACTTGTACTTACAATTTTACTGTAGCAACAATAATTAAAGTAACTTGGGTATTTTGGAAACCTGGTTAATATGGTAACATTTTGTGAAGGTAGCCATTAATTGCAGTGGTATCAAAGTACCATGATATTAACACCTGCTGGAACCATCACATTACCATGGTGCCACCACCATCTCTTTAAAGGGTTGTGTATAGTAAAGTTTTGCACATCAAAGGTTAGGTTTCTTTGGAAATAGGGGAACAAGGTTGACCTTATAAATTATGCAAACCTACACAAGCCACATAAACATACAATCATCACATATAGAGCTTTAAGCACAAAAGCTTGATTAATTTTGTGATTGCATTTAATTCATGCGTGTACTCCCCAAAGCTCAATCTAACATGATCCTCCATTCAACCAATATACAAGAGCTTTGTCTTCAAAAACACTGTTGACATGTTGACGTGTGCTTTTCATAAGCCTGACACTGGAGAGGTTTGTTTAGTACTAGCAAGAGGCGTATATTCAACATCAGAGGACCTTAGGATTCCATGCATTCACTACAATAGATGGATTTGCATTGCAACCACACAGCAGCAGACCTCCCATGCCCTGCACGTGAGTGAATTACAAACTTTTTGTTTAGCAAGATATAGATCTTCATGCATGCTCTGTAAGACACATGGCTGGAGACCAATAAGCCCTGTTTGTCAAAAAAAAGAATCCCCTAGTCAAAAATCCAAAAAGCAATGCATACAGGATTCATGTATTGCAACCAATCCTAAAGGTTCCAGATTGGAAATGTTTACATACAAATCTAAAATAACAAAAGCGAGATCTTTTATAACACTTAGTTTCCAACAGGACTTAATGTCTCTACAGAACAATTTTTCTATGCACAAGCAATTTAAAGAAAATGTTCCAGGATTTTAAAACTCCTGCAGCTGCCCTGTAACTGAACTGTCAAGCAGCATTATTCCAGTTCCAGTTTACCTATCACCAAAGATTGCACCATATCCAAAATGACTCGAATAATTAAAAATGATCTAAACTGATGTTTAGGAAAATTCTATTCAATTCAAATTTCTTTGGGATTTTGTTACCATCATGGATAAATATATTTAACTCTATATTAGTTAAAGGAACGTAGGATACTTTAATTCCTTTCTGTGCATTTAATATTAGTCAACCGCAACTGTATGGCTTACCTGGTAAGTTGGACGTCAGTGCGTTTAAACCCTCAAGGTGATGCTTCTTGGCGCAGGATGCGGGACAAAGCCGCGCTCTCCTCCGGGCGAATAAATTCCTCCTTCCTTTCACCTACCTCTCCTCCAGACCGATCACACGCACCGGGCTGACACCGATCCGACACGGGTGTTTTTGAGCGGGTCGGGTGCGCACCGGCTGTTTAAAGCGCAGTGGATCCGTTTTTTCCACGCGCTCACGGAGACACAATGTCTTTTTCCGAATGAGATGGGAGACGGTGATCCGGTGCAGACGCTATGCTGCTGTAATTCGGTGAGGGTAGGTGTGGTTGGTTGAACGGGTGACGGACGGAGACCGACGGAGACAGACAACCGTGGCACGGATCCAAAAGAGCAGCCCTGCGTTGAGACGGGCACGGCGCAGTGCGTGTGTCCACTGAAACGCTTTAAAATGTAGAAAGATCAGATGCATATGAATATATGAGTGTCGGGTTCAATCCTTAAATGGTTTAGGATATAATAACCTTGGGTAATAACGCCACGCATCCTCCCGGTGCGTGTTCTTGGCGTGGAATGAGCGGGTCTCTTCAGCTGATGAATCAGCCTGTGCGTGGATCGGTTTTGCTGTTGTGTGCGTTTCTGTCAATAAATATATATTTATTTATTTATTTATTTCTCTCTCTCTCTCTCCTTCACACATGCATATATTAAGTTTAACTCATACATACACTGAAAAACCGACTAGTATGATTTACTTACATTTTATTTCACAGTTTTTTCGTCATGGTATAAAAAATAAGTCAAATCTACTTAGCTTCATTACATAATATTGATAAAAGTGAATGAGTTATTTTAACTTAAACATTTTAGTACATACCGTAACTTTTATTTACAAATATGATATACATGATACCAGGGCTGGACTGGTAATCTGGCATACCGGGCATTTTCCCGGTGGGCCGATGCACTTTTGGGCCATTCAGGGGCGGAATGGCTATTGGGAGAACCGAGCGGGCCAGTGGTTAGGCCACGAAACGTGCCGAATGGGCCGCGTTAAGCAAAACTGAGCCACCGCGTCGTGCAGAACGGACCACAAAATGGCACCGCAATATGCAGAAAAGGACAGCGAACATAATAGTATGTATATTACCTTTAAAATATGAATTCACATGTTCAAATATGTACGTCTGTTTGCATCTCTTTGACAGCTGAAGGGTGTGTGACAATGAACAAGGAGGAAATATGGACATTACTTTGAATCCGTTGAGCGGAAAAACAAAAAAATCATAAGAATAGTGTTTGAAAAAGTAACTTAAATGTGAATTAATTTTTGATTAAGTAATATGTTAAGTAATCTGATTACAAGTAATTATTAATTTGTAGTGGATTACTTATTTTGAGTAATTTACCCAACACTGGTTATTATGTACCACATTATAAGGAAGGCTCCCACAGGGCAGCTTAATGTAATGTAGTCTATGACACAACATCATCTTGCGTTACTGGTAATAGTAGACTTCAACACTTCGAAAAGTGAAATAAATTTGACTTATGTAACTGGTCTTCTCAACCCGCTCTGAGCGGGATTCGAACAGGAGTCTCCACCATGGGTGGTGGGCTTGCTAACAAGGAGACTAACTAGCATCAGCTGACCATTACACTTATTTTATTTACCAGTGAAATTTACTCGAATTAGCAAATAAACGTGACAAGGTTTTCTATGTTAGAATGATACATGATTACACATCCTAAAGATATCAAAGAATCATAAATACAGTAATATTTACTTATAAGCTAGAGCGTTCATTTTTACATGTTCAAATGCCTAATTTACTTAATGTTTTTAAGTTCACGCTTTAACTTATTCAGTGTAGAAATTAGCCTACTTAATCTTTTCTCCTATATTTACTTCACCACAAAATTATAATTATTATTAATTCAATGCTTGTTTCTATTTAGGATTTTTTTTAAAAACACACACACACAAATGTATGAGATCTCAATAATATGTCAATTTATTCTTATTGCGATTAAATGTGGAGCAAAAGGAGCCTTTGTCTTAAGTGTCCAGGGGTTGGATTCACAAAACTTTAGTTAAACGTACACTGTAAACCCTAATGTTGACATTACTGGAAAAATCAAATTGTCTTAATTAAACATTAATTGAAATGTGAAGTTTTGGTCTCACAACCCAAATATCGAAGTTCTTTGAACTTATTATTTCTTAAAAATCAATAGACTTAAGATTTAAGTGTTTATGACTTAAAAACTCTTGAGTACAAATTTGAGGCTGTGGGAATAAACACAACACCTTGACTTATTGAATTATGTTTACTTCCTTGCATTCAAACAGTTGTTATTAAGAATGAATTCTTTTATACTCATATTGTTTATGTTGTTTTGTTTGAAATAGCTGTTTCATGATTTTAGTTAGAAAATAAGAAGAGAATAGCAGTGAAGACGAATTTTAATCTTAAGAATGTTTCATAAATCCGACTTACATTTGTCTCCTGTGTTGCAGAAGAGGTCTGACCAATGTCTTAAACTGAGCTCATATTTGCCAAGATACCAAACTCAGAGGTTTCAATATGAACTCGTCAAACGAGCATTTCTCATCAAATTCTTTCTAGACCAAATTTTCCAAACTGTGCTATCCATGTTAATTGTATAGTAACAGTACTCTTACTGTATGTCAAACATTAATTTGTCTCCACTGTGCGTCAAAAGAGGATAATTATTTATTATTTATTTTTTAAGGCATAATTTAAAATCAAATTCTTTTTGCAAACTGCACAATGATGACTTACAGCTTTATTTGTAAAAACGCTATACAAATCAAAATGACTTGACCTGACATTTTTAATCTAGTTTTAGGAGAAATATCTGAAAGCTACATGAAGTGAAGTCTCTTTTAACCAGTAAAAATAATATCCTTTGAGCAATAACATTTTGTTCTGGATTGGAATAAAGCTACTTGTGAGGACCTCCAATAGATTCTATAGTTTTTCAATTAAGCAAATTAGTATTAGTTATAAATCACAACCTGGAAAAATAAAGATTCCAATTATAACCAAAGACTTTTGCAGCCTGATACCGTTCTTTTGAACTAAACCACTTACAGTAAGTATGGCGCATCAAAGAAACCCAGGATCCAATATGCTGATCTGTAAAACCAATAATGTTACATCAACTTACATACTCCTTAAATGCTAAAGAACACAGCCAGCTCAAGTACCCGATATGCATTAAAAATGGTTCTTGAAAATAAGAAAATTCTTCAAAAGATTCTGCAAAGAAACATAAGAACCTTTAGGTGTACACCAGACCATACTTCAAACCATTTGGGTTGTTTTATTGGAAATGTCAGACAATCGCTTTATATTTGTGAGGACGTTTTAAGAAAGCCGGGCCAGACAAATGGATGAATCCCACAAAACCTGTCAAGAAAATGTCCTATTTTACACCAAACGTAAGTTAGAAATGAGAAGAAATGAGAGTGTCATTAAGATTTTTTACTTATTGACATTATTTCAGTACGCACTTTTTAGCACCCAATTCTCTTAACCGCAATGCAAGAAAAGATTTAGTATTTATTCATCTTAATAGTTCTCCCTTTGTACTGCCTTTCATTTTATTTTCATCAATGTGCAAAAGTATATTTTTTATTGCAATACAGTTAATAATGGCTGTGTAAAGCTAATGAGAATCATCATTGAAAGCAATGGGAATCGTAAAATTCAAATGTACGAATGCATTACGGTTTTGAAAATTGGGGGTCAAATGTGCTTAAAAGTCTTGAAAATAAAGCTACAATGCAAAAAATAAATAAAATATGTATGGTCCAAACCGGGACGGATTACCGACCAGGCCAATGAGGCCAGTGCCCAGGTGCCCTTGACTGGCCGGGGGTGCCCTGGGCTTTAAGGCTGCGCGATCTAGTTTGGTTAGTTTCCCCCCCCTGAAAACCCTTTTGGGCATGAACAACGAACATTCTGATTCGGGAATATGACCAGGACATAGTCTTGACCGCTTTTGTGAGAAGAATCATCCAAATAAACATCCTTTGTCACTATGTTTGAGCTGCACAAAACAAGTTCTCATAAACCCACAACATTCCAGAACTCTGAATGCACATGAACAAATATATGGAAAAAATAAATCACACGATTGTCTATGACGCTTCACAGAGATAGTCTATAAGTGTGTGAAGATTATGTCTCATGTATTAATTTAATTTCTGCTTAGAGCAAAAATCCTCACCACAACATAGACAACACAACCTCTACAGTATAATGCCTTGCACATCTGTGTTTGACTTGGCTGCCACATCTGCTGAAGCAACAATAGACATGATTACACTGAGCCTATTAACTCAGTAACGCAGAATAGCTGCTGTCATTGTGATCTCACCTCAGACAGAGGTCACCAAACAGACATGACCCGTTTCTTTCCCCAATACTTCCAGTGGCCCCAAAAAGTACTTCAATACAAGCCACTTGTATGTCTGATTGACATTGTCATTTCTAACACATTTTTCAAGCAAAACATTTCACAAATAGAAGTTTGTTGGGTTTAAAATGATAAAACAATAGATAAACGGTTGTCAAACCACACACACACACACACACACACACAGAAAGAGAGAGAGACAGAGAGAGAGAGACATGCACGTGCACACACAAAAGGTTTTCCCGATGGACTCACAACCAAGACGTGAGGGATATCAGGTTCAAAGTCTGACTGATAGATTCACCAGTACAACGTGATTCATTAAAGTTTAAAAACTTTACAAAGACTCTGAACCACAGGATAAAAAGTGCATGCATGCATTTTTCAAGGGCATTTCCACATCACAAAACAATGCTTAAAGGAATAGTTCACTCAAAACTTTTGTCATATACTAAGCCGATCTCATGAAAAGTCATTCATCATTTACGAGGTGGCTATTTCGTGTGATGTCGCACGATTTTGTTTGCATAAATTCCAAATTATAATGCAGAAGTGTGAGTTTCGTGTATGAGGTGTTAAGGACATGCCTATTAATATTATGCCGTTACCCAAACCCAACCGATCAGTAGAGTGTGTAAACATGATAGGAAGCTGTTGTGTGTGACAGAAGTAATTGTCACGTATTAGATGGAAATGATGTCCAGTGACGTCATTGGCTGTAGTGAAAGTCGTAGGAATTCATACGAGTGCAGTCGCACAATATCATACGATCTAGCCAAATTTAGAAAAGTTGTACGAATCCTCACGATTAGTGAGAGTGTGTTGCATATACTCACCATTATGGCGTTCCAAAACAATATGACGTTCTTCCGTGGAACACAATAGCAGCAGTGAAAAACATCTTTATACTCAATGGGGTGTTGTTACATTTTACGTAGTTTAATGACTATTAATGACTACTGTATTTTACCGTAAATGTAACTTTTAAATGTTTTTTGTTTTTGTTTTGTGTTTGTGTATGCTAAAATTTAAATTATAAAAAAAATCATGTATTTGGGTAGTTATTCATTTCAAAAGATCTTCCCTCCCTTTGTAAGTAGTTTCAAAGCTGAACTGTAAATAGAAATACTTTGAGTAGCTTCTCAAGCTAATATCGAAGCTTTCCCGACACTGCTCATGACTAAATAATGACAGAATCTTTATTTGATCATATTAGTAAGCCAATATACTGTACACCACTACAATCAGTACTTGTATTCATTTTTTTAAAAAGGGGGGGGGACCACAGCCCGTTACATTAATGAAACATTCTATCACACTGTAATCCCGAATAAGTTAGCAGAACTCAAAAAACTTGAGGTAATCAGTTACATCAAACTTTTTACGTTAATAACTTTCCAACGACACCACCCGCGGAATTTTAGGTGGCCGCGTTCCCGAGATAGGGGCGTTTTTCCGCGGCGGGCGACCAGCCCCGCCTTCCGGCAAAATATCGCTAGGCCTTCTGGGACGGCCTTTTTTCCGGGGCCCATATCTCCGGACCCCGGGGGGCTGGCGAGGCGTTTAGAGAACTTACAGATGTTGATTTTTTTCTTAACTTGAAATAATGAATAAGCCAACTCATACATTTTAATGGTACTTTAAATGTAACTCTTAGGCTGAACTTAAAATCACCATGTAGGCTCAACTTAAGTACAGTATATTGAGTAGGGGGAACAAGGACAAGTTTATTAAACTCAAAACATTAAACAATTTAGGTTACTTAAAAGGTGCAAGTTTCATGAACTAAAAAGAACAAATTCTAAATAAGCATCAAGGTTAATTTATTTAAACTCATTTGTATGATTTACGTTTTATCTACTCAAAACAATTAATTATTTTGAGCATTAGGGTTGGAAAGATCTGAAAGCTCAGTTTCCATAATATTCCTCAAAGACATTCTGACAATAGAGAAAGAGGGACACTTTAATAACAAAACTCCAGTCAGGCAGATTTGTATCATGCTTGCTGCTGTTGCTAAGGAGATGAGCATCAGGAAACCATTATGAGTGATATTTAGGGCTACCAGTCAAACAGATGCTGCTATGATATTGAACAGGGGGAATGTATCCAATTCTGACATCTACAAATTGGACACAGGTCAGCGGCAAATCACTCCAAAATGTGTTTGAATTTTTTTTGCACAGAAAATGGCAAAGCCAGACAATGTGAGCAAATTGTCTGCGAAAAATCACAACAAAAGCATTGTTGCAAATCAACGGCAGCGGAACATTTAAATTCTGTATGTAGCTCTTTTTACTTTTTGGAGCTTTAAAAAGGACACTTGATACCATTTGCTTTTATTTTGTGGAAATGACCAGCCTGGACATTCTGCATAACATTTTGTGTTCCAAGGAAGAGAGAAAGTCATTTGGAACAGCATGAGGATGAGTAAATGGTGATATCCATTGAAAGCAAATTTCATTAAACTTAATTCAATCAAATTACCACTTTAACAGCCTTAAACCATTTGAAATGAAATTGCTACAAAGTGTGTAAAAATAAATGCAAACATATTATGGTATCCCTGGAGATGGTGTTCACAGTCACAAATAGGTTTATATTAATGAATGTGGGATGTTTAGAGATTGCCAAGAGGCGGATAGTGACAGCAGATGGTGCGGTGTTTGAAGACAGAGGGACTTTTCTGCCATCTAGTGCTGATGGTAATGTTGGCAGAGAGACTGGAGTATAACATTCACTGAGGCAAATCTCTGTGTCCATCTGCAGTCATCCGGCTACTTGTTATAGGCTACCATGTGCCGTTTCGCGATAAATCAATGCAATTTTTAAAATAGCATTTTGGATGAAACTAAAGACTGCACTTTTTGACTCAAACAGGTTTTAATGTGAAAACTTAAGCTGGTTTCTTAGCAGATACAGTTTTGTTGCCGTTTCTCTAAAAGACAAACACGGCTGAGTGTTGTTTGGTCACATGACTGGGTGCGCTGAACGTTTAACACTTAAGTTCAGAAGACTCTAGGCTGCCATTAAGTTAAAAAAGTAGATTTTTTTTTAACTTTTTGTTTTTTTGCAATTTCTACAGCCATTAATTTCTTTTAGAACAGAATATGGATATAACATTACAACGCAGAAGTAAAAAAAAAACAAATTATATATATATATATATATATATATATATATATATATATATATATATATATATATATATATATATATATATATATATAAACATTTAAAGATAAACAACTACAATAATAATTTATGCCACAATCTATTAAAATTCCCAGTGAGCATTTTATTGTGTCAGCCATATTGCAACATCCATATTTTTACAATTTACTGTAACCATCTAAGATGAAGTTGATCTGAGAACAAATCAATGAATCAATGTCACGCGTCTTAAAAACTGCATATTAGTTACAGTACTTTAAAGACTGCCATTTTAATTTCAATAATGTAATATATTTGTTTTTTCTATTTTTAATTCTTATGTGAACACCATATCATATACCGATATCACAAGAGTAGTGTCTAATGTCCATTCATCTTTCTATTGATAAACCCATATCAACATCAAATGTGCCAGTGTAGCTTTAAAGCTTTCCTTTATTACTCAATCACAGTACATAACATCTTTCAGCTAAAAAAGCAACGTTACCCAACACACACAAAGCATCTTACATCATAAGGGGACACAACATAATCTCTCTATAAATACTGTACTATACTGTGTAACTTGAAATATACAGTAATCTTTATACAGATGTGTGAGCTAGTGTGACTACTAATAGAGCATCAGAGCTTTAAATAGCTATACAAAATTGTGACTATGCATACAGTAATTTACCTTGAAGAGCAAGAGCAGCTGATCTGGAGTCAGTCAGAAAATATAGCTTGTGCAATCACTTAAAGAAGTGCATACCCTTCTGATGATCATTAAGAGGAGTTTTGCGTGAGTCTAACAGAGAAAATTGACACTGTATCACTCTCACAGTCAAAGGTTAGACATTATTGCTCGGTTGTTCAGAGATATAGATCCAAATTCAGAAGTGAACATCCTAAGAGCTCTAAGGAGTAAAAAAAAAAAAAAGAAAAAGAGAAAATAAAAAGAACTACGTAACATACTTTTTCATATTAGGCTAATGTGCACCATTTAATGTCGAGAAGTCTTTATATACACTGAAACGTGCTATATTTGGTCAATTTTCATTCCTATCATACCTTCTGTGTTCCATGCATACTTATGTTTTTAACAAAATATTTGCTAAGCTTATTATGACAAAAGTGTCAAAAAGTGTAATGTTCTTTTCTTGCAGTCTATGGTTCCTAAGATAATATTTTGGCAGCATTTTTGTAATAAAATCCAAGTGTGTTATCAGCAAAGGTTTTGCCTGTGAAACATGACAGATTGCTCTTTTCCTGAGTACACACTGCACTTTGCCATGAGTCGCTCTCTTAAAAGGTCTTCGAAGTCTAAAGAAACATTCATCAGAATAAGGTGACGCATAGTGAACAGATGTTAAAGAGGCTGGAATATCCCTTTAAACCACCCAAACATTCATCAATCACTTACCCTCACATTGTTCTAAACGCATATGAAGAACACAAAAGCAGACATTTTGTTTCCAAGAATGTCAGAGATACTCCTTCATACAATGAAAGCATAGTGACTATGAAAAAAGACAATGAAAGCACTAGAACAGCAGTCAATATGGCTTGTGTGCTACATTCCAAGTCTTCAGAGCCCGTATCATAGTTTTATGTGAAGAACATACTGAAAATCTTCCCCTCCCTCGTAGCTCTCAAATCTCATTTGTGCTTCTGTACATTCACGCTTTTGCAGAGACTTTAAATTTAAGTCAGTTCCTAACAGAAAACTTGCAATAAAATATGAGTTTTCCTTTCAAATTTACTACTTATTTTTCGCAAAGTATGTGGAAATAATAAACTTGGAACAACATGAGGGTGAGTAAATGAATAAATGTTTTTGGGTGAACTATACCTTTTAGAAAAACAAAGAATCCACATGTCCAGCCAAAAAAGACACCGCTATCCCTTTAAAAATGTCCAAAAGATTATTATACCAAAGATTTGTCAACCTTATAAAAATAGATCTGGCAGTTCGTGTTAAATATCCATAGAACACACAAGAGCATATCAATTACAGCGAGGCTGTTTAAAGAGAAACTACAGCTATAAATAGCTAAATTTACAAACCTTTATGCAAATAGAAATAGCAAAAAACAGCATAAGAAGATAGAGGAGTTGGCAATGTGTCTTGATTACCTGACATGCAGTAATATTACAAAAATCTGTCCTCTCACACACATAAACACAGACTAATGGTCAGCGGTATATGGTCACGACCCCATTTTGGAACGGCTCAGAAAACTGCCAATCACACATCAGTATGGGGTTGACTTAAGTGTTAAGGTCATGTATGCACCATCTCAATCAATATGCATGAGAGAATGTTACATGGAGAACGACATAAAGGAGCAAAGAGGAGGTATGTGTGTACAATTCATCGGAAAGAGAATTGAGATTAAAATTACAGCGGCCACCATTGCCTAATCATGAGAAGTGTCAATGACAGGCTTGATCCTGTCACGTCCAAATGTTCAACCATGTGTTTTTTTTACCGTGCTTGAGCATTTTAACCAATCAAAGGCATGTAAGTTGTCTGCATGAATGCAGTGGTGAATCTGAGGCTTTTACGACAACCATGCCAAATGATACACAGATGTCTCAATGAACACAGTTCTCAGTTTGTTTTGGATGTGTAGCCAAAATAAGGAATATAGCATGCATTTGCACTACACAACACAAGTAGCCTATTTTAATGTCAGTTCTATCAATCGTATTAATAATCGCAATTACAATACCGAGGGAAATCATTAACAATTGTGACCTTTGTCATGCATTAGAGTGGGCAAATTTGCATCATGTGATCTCTGACACCGCTCCATTTGTAGGGACACAGTCCCGTGTATGTAACAGTGTTTGACGGACAGGTAAGTGGATTGTTGGATGTCAAAGAAAGAAAGAATTAAGAACGTGACCTCTCTGTAGGCACAGTGGGGTCCAAAATCGGAGATTTTCCTGAGTAATTGAAAAAAAAAAAAAAAAAAAAATTACAAATGTTAAAATGTTTCAAGTAAATGCGAGTGGTGCTTACCTGTGAAAAAACTTGTTGTGAAGTTGCAGGACATTAATATGTGTTTGCCAGGGTATTCTGTGTGGTTGCTATGCAGTGGCTAGGTAGTTGTTTACTGATCCAAGTCAAAAGAACCCAGCCTCTATGACTTGATGTTGCTTTAATGTGGAAGTCCACACTTTAATTGATGTATAAGGGAGTTAAAGGGATAGGGGACAAATATTGTAATTCTCTCATAAGTTACTCCCCCTCATGCCATCCCAGATGTGTATGAACACAAAACTACGTTTTTAGAAGAATATCTCAGCTCTGTAGGACCATACAAAGCATGAGAATGGTGAGCAAACCTTTGAAGCTCCAAACATCGCATAAAGGCAGCATAAATTGTTCACATTCATATATTTGTTCTGCTGACAATACTTTTACCACAGGACTTTGATAGATTATGTTTATGCAGACTTGATCTGCTTTTTGGAGCTTCAAAGTTCTGACATGCCTTATTTGGACCTACAGAGCGGAGATATTCTTCTAAAAATCTTTATTTATGTTCTGCAGAAGAAAAGAAGTCCGACACATCTGAGATGGTCATGCCATGACTGAGTAAACGATAAGAGAATAAAAATTTTGTGGTGAACAAACCCTTTAACATGGTCACAAATTTGCTTACATTTCAAAAATGATCTTCAAATAGTGCAGAACTTTACATTGTAAATCATTGTTATTTTGGACCCCACTGAATATCAAGATAACTGACAAATAGGCGTGGTTTGCGTCCATCTGCGCAGATTTGTTTTAAAATAGTTTACATAGTTTTTCTATTTAAACATGCGCTAGACGGACATCTTTGACCGTTGCATTGCGTCTTTTTAATTGTCACTGTTGTGAACAGATGTGGAGCATTTTTAAAAATGGGTCACGAGACACCTGCATTCTGTTCCATTCGTTGCAATGCCTCTTTTTAATGCATGAAAGTGTTCGGTCTGAATGGCCCTAAAACAGTCGCAAAAGACGGTTGCAATGAAAAACATACACAGCAGACAGTCTAAAAAAGGTTAGGGTTAAACAAACACACACACACTCTGTCCAGCAGAGAGTTCTTGTCTGAAAAGGTGGTCAAGCTATATTTAAAACCAACTACTAAATGCTCACCAACGAGATCTAACAAAAAATACAGAAACAACCACAAGAAAAGAGCTTCAGAAAGATTTATCGGTAAGTCCTGTTCAGATGACTTTGCAATCATCCAATCCAACGTGAGAAGCAACGATCTGAGATTCTCTACGTGACCGACAATACCATGTTGTGATCTCCTGGGTCTGAAGTTGAAGGTCTCCTAAGATCTAAACTCAGCTCCCGGCTGATAAAAAAAAAAAGAGTCAACAGTTCATGGAAAAACAAACTCTCCAGAAATTACATCTGTTATTATCGTGAGCACAATCAAGTGTTTGCATGCTGATACCAGGCCTGTAAGATCTGCCGTTCTGAGCTGTGATGTTTTTGAGATTGCTCCTGTACTGTTAACCTGGCAGAAGAGGTTACTGCGTAGCCACTTCCTGGCTGATGAACCGGCGCAGGCGCTCCAAGTACTGGCTGTAGAGTTCAATGTCGTTGTGTCCAGCTCCCTCCACCCACAGCGGCTCCACGGCCTTTGGGCAGCGCTCAAACAGGGCCAGACCATGAGAGAAGTCAATCACTTCATCCTCCGTCCCGTGAATGATCAGCACTGGAGACGTGATCTTAGACACTTTCTCGATGCTAAGAGAGCAAAACAGGAAAGGAAAAAAACATATTTTCAGGATCTTGCAAAGGAGGGGTTTATCAAATATCTTTACTTATTTATTTTTTTAAACAATATTAGTCAATCATGTGAGTGTTATACATTACATTGCAAACAAACAAATGAAACGCTCCTCTCTCAACTGGGAGTCGAGCAGGTGTGTAGGATACAAACAACATTGTAGAAAGTATAGAGTAAATAACAGCACTAGAGTAGTTTGCAAAATTTCTTGTATTTACAGTATTAAATAAATACGAGAAATATTTTGATCCTATGACAAATCCTACAGAATGTCATAAAACCAAAATGTTGCTGATTTTGCAAGCTACAGCCGTGCATAGGAGATATTCTATATTTTCAACAAGACAAAAATAATTAAAATTGAATCATTATGAATCACATTATTTTGTCGTTGTAGCATGTTCAGTTCAAAGAAATCTAAAATAAGAATGTGTGTAATTACTAGATTCTGCAATTTTTGTATATGACATTCATAAGGTCAAAAATGAAAATTCTCATCATTTACTCACCCTTGTGCTATCCCAGATATGTATGACTTTCTTTCTTCTGCAGCACACAAACTAAATGTTTAGAAGAATATTTCAGCTCTGTAGGTCCATACAATGCAACAGAACAATTTGACGCTCCAAAAACAAAAAGGCAGCATTAAAGTAATCAATAAGACTCCAGTGGTTTAATCCATGTATTCTGAAGTGATCAAATCGGTTTGGGGTGAGAACAGTCCAAAATAGATCTAATTTTTCACTGCGCATCTTGACATCAGCAGTCTCCTTGGCATTCATTATTTCAAGCTTGATTACACTTCCTAGTGCTTATCACATGGGCAGAGCACTAGATGGTGCCAATAGGTATAATCAAGCTTGAAATGATGAACGCCAAGGAGACTGCTGATGTCAAGATGCGCAGTGAAAAATGAGATCTATTTTGGACTGTTCTCACCCCAAACCGATTTGATCACTTCAGAATACATGGATTAAACCACTGGAGTCTTATTGATTACTTTAATCAGTCATGGTTTATAGTGAAAAAGGAGTTATATTTTGGTCTGTTCTCACCAAGAACTGATTGGATTGCTTCACAAGACATGGATTTAACCACTGGAGTTGTGTGGATTATTTCTATGCTGCCTTTTGGTGCTTTCTGGAGCTTCAAAATTTTGGCCACCATTCACTTGCATTGTATGGACCTACAATGCAAGTGAATGAATAGCTGAAATATTCTTCTAAAAATCTGTGTTTGTGCTCTGCAGAAGAAATACACACCTGGAATGGCATGAGGGTGAGAAAATGATGAGAGAATTTTCATCTTGAGTGAACTATTCCTTTAATTTATTTAAGCATTAACTGACTTGGGGAAGGCGTCAAAGCAGTAAGTCTTCTTGGTGTCAGGGAATGCCACTCTCATTCCTGATGTGAGGGGCGAGTGAAGTATGACGGCAGCACACTCATATCGAGATGCCAGATCCACAGTGGGCACTGTACCAATGCTTTGACCATAAAGGATTATATTCTCAGGGCTGATGCCATACCTGAAACAACATGGAAGATAGCATCAAAAACCAAAGGAGCATCTCCATCACTTTTACCAGGACATGCTTTTGCTTGGTATGAAAGCTTAAAAAGAAACGCGCAAAACAGGACTGAAAAAAAAAAATCTGCCAATTTTTTATTTTATTTACTTCCTCATTGTGAGAAAATCTGAATCTTAATTTAATATCAAATAGGTCACGTAGATTCAAGTAGGCTTCCAAATTACCACATGCCAAACACCAAATGTGGCATTATCTTGTGAATAAAATGTTAACAAAATGCCAGCTGGCCTTTTTAGAACATAGGCCACCAACAAAAACATGGTTTAAATCACATAGGAAGGCGAAAGTAGTTGTCATTGTTATAACTTTCTTAAATGTTAATTTGCCAAACTGAAAATAACAGGAACACAATATCAAGATAAATGTGTCATGATACAGTATCTCACAAAATTGAGTACACCCCTCACATTTTTGATCATACCTTTTCATGTGACAACACTGAAGAAATGACACTTTGCTACAATGTAAATTAGTGAGTGTACAGCTTGTATAACAGTGTAAATTTGCTGTCCCCTCAAAATAACTCAACACACAGCCATTAATGTCTAAACCGCTGGCAACAAAAGTGAGTACACCCCTAAGTGAAAATGTCCAAATTGGGCCCCTCTTGCGCACCGGCTACCGCGAAATAGGAAAAAATACCCCCGCTTGGATGCTATTTTTCCACTGAGAAAGCGGATAGCATCTCTGCTTGGGAGTGGCAACAGGTGATTGCACATGCTCCATCTCACTCACTTTCACACTCACACTCACACTCACACACACACACACACACACACACACACACACACACACACACACACAATATCTTGTCAGAATCAGCACAAGCCGTGCTACTATTTCTGAAGTGAACATTTTGAATTACTAACTGAGGCTTGGACGCATCATTTGTTTTGAACCAGCAAAGACGGATTCTGATCCCTCGCGTAAGAAAGTAGTTCCATGCACAAACGCGTTTTTATGACCGTACTCAGTTTTTCAAAAACACTCGTTCATGTGATATTGCTTAAATATATACAGTTGAAGTCAAAAGTTTACATACACTTAGGATGAAGTCATTAAAACTCATTTTTTAAACAGTTATTTAGAACATCTACTTTGTACATAACACAAGTACTTTTTCCAACAATTCTTTACATATAAATTGTTTCACTTTTAATTTACTATATCACGGTTCCAGTGGGTCATATGTAGGGGTGGGCGATTTGACCAAATTCCTATATCACGATAGGAGTCATTTTATATCACAATAACGATATACATCACGATTTAGTTAAATTATTCCTGAAAAATCAATACAATTCAATACAAGCCATGTCACAATGTGTAATTTTGAGTAATCCTGTCAGTGAATTAAATACTTTCTTATATAATTTTTGCTTTATTTTGAACCTGAAAAAAATACCAAATAAATGCCACATTTCAGTCTGATGATGTGCACCAATTTTCCTTCTTCATTTTCTTCATATTATTATTACTACTGTTGTTGTGTTATAACTTTCCTCAAGAAACTTAACATGTCCTCAAAGCAATGCAAAAAGTAAAATAACATTTAATAAAAAAAAATTAAAAAAACATTATTTCTATAAGTCTCACATGAATCCCTGACCACTGATATATATGCGAACATTGATATATCTACATACACGATGTACAAATCTTGCAAAATGCTGTTTTCTACTCTGAATCGTGTTTTCTAAAGCCAAAATAATTCCACACCACAGATTATGCACTTTTTCCTTTATAATCTCATCTCATTGTCTCATTCAAATGCATTTGAGGAACGAGCAGTTGCTCCGCCTTCCTCCATTTATCCGACAGAGTGCGTAATGTGTAAATGTGCTGAACACGTTTCTTGTGTGGCAATTTTGCTTACCGCGATAGATATGATAATCCAAAATGCATAACGGTTGGCAAATTTCTACCGATTCTATGTCAACCAGTATATCGCCCACCACTAGTCAGAAGTTAACATACAATAAGTTAACTGTTCATTTAAGCAGCTTGTAAAATTTAAGAAAATTATGTCATGCCTTTAGACAACTAGATTCTGATAGGAAGTGTACTGAATTGAAGGTGTTCCTGTGGATGTATTTTAAGGCCTACATTCAAACTCAGTGTCTCTTTGCAATTTCCAAATGCCTGAAGGCACCACGTTCATCTGTACAAACAGTCCCCAAGTATAAACACCATGGGACCACGCACCCATCATACCACTCAGGAAGGAGACGCATTCTGTCTCCTAGAGATGAGCGTAGTTTGATGCGAAAAGTGCAAATCAATCCAGAACAACAGCAAAGATCCTTGTGAAGATGCTGGAGGAAACATGTAGACAAGTATCTATATCCACATAAAACGAGTCCTATATCGACATAACCTAAAAGGCTGCTCAGCAAGGAAGAAGCCAATGCTCCAAAACCACCATAAAAAAGCCAGACTACAGTTTGCAGGTGCACATGGGGACCAAGATCTTACTTTCTGGAGAAATATCCTCAGGTCTAATGAAACTAAAATTGTTTGGCCATAATGACCATTATTATGCTTGGAGGATAAAGGGTGAGGCTTGCAAGCCGAAGAACACCATCCCAACAGTAAAGCATGGGGGTGGCAGCAACATGTTGTGGGAGTGCTTTGCTGCAGGAGGGACTGGTGCACTTCACAAAATAGATGGCATCATTAGGAAGGAAAATGATGTGGATATATGGAAAATAGTCTGCACTTATATAGCACCTTTTTAATCTTAGAGGTATTCAAAGCGCTCTGCGTATCATTCACCCATTCACACACCAATGACGGCAGAGTTGCCTGCAGTTGTGAGCAACTTGGGGTTCAGTGTCTTGCCCAAGGACACTTCGGCATGTGTAATCGTTTGGGCTGGGAATTAAACCACCAACCCTACGATTACTGGACAACCCGCTCTACCACCAGAGCCACAGCTGCCCCGAAGAGAGACAGCTGCCGAAACTCAGGATTTAACCAGGTGTCTTCCAAATGGACAATGCCCCAAACATACCTCTCCAACAGTGTTGCAAAATGGTTTAAGGACAACAAAGTCAAGGTATTGGAGTAGCATCACAAAGCCCTGACCTCAATCCGAATTTTTATTGTGAGAAGTTTTTGGAAGGCTCTCCAAAAGGACTCAGAGCAGCAAGGAGCCTTTATATATCATGCTGGCCAATACTTAGCCACACCCAAGTAAACATTTAGTGCACCCTAGCAACCAAAACCCATTAACTTCCATTAAAATGAGCTTAGATGGATATCTCCGGATCAGAATATCATAGAGACTTTGGGTTTCTTTCATTAGAATCAGGCCAGCAAGGAGCCTTTTGAGTATCACCTTGGTAACTGCTAACAACCAAGTGAGCTCATCCTAGCAACCAAATAACAAATCACATATCTCTGCACCAGAACATCATAGAGACTTTGGGTTTCTTTCATTAGACTCAGGGTAGTAAGGAGCCTTCTGAGTATCACCTTGGTAACTGCCTTGCAACTAGATGGGGTTACCCTAGCAACAAAGTAACACAATTGCATATGTCTGCACCAGAACAATGTAGAAACTTCTGGTTTTGTTCATTGGACTCAGGGTAGCAAGTATCAGTATCCGACTACTACGCCAACATTTAAGTCATTGCAATGTTTCATTGGTTACGTAGTTCACTCCATAATAAAAGACATTTACCTAAAAGTCTTGCATGGTGCATTTTCCAGATTGACATTTTTTTCTTCTAATCAAATGTTTGATTTAATTAAATTAAATTAGCTTTATGGCATGAAAAGTATAGATGTACAAAAGTTATCTATCCGATAGACTGAATGGTTTTATAATCTTTAATCTTTTAAAACTACTAAAACTTGTAACTCATCAAATTTAAAACCTTCAAACTTCTTGCTTTTACAACTACTTAAAACATTCAGGTCTGGCTTTCTCAAGCCAACATCAAAGTTTGTTGTGACAAACTTTATTATCTAGTTCTCACTACTATTATTTTGACATTTCACATTCTTAAAACAAGGTAGTGATCCTAACTGACCTAAGACAGGGAATGCTTTCTACGATTAAATGTCAGGAATTGTGAAAAACTGAGTTTACATGTATTTGGCTAAGGTGGATGTAAACTTCTAACTTCAACTGTATATACACACAAAAGTAGATTTTCGTGTAATTTGACAAAACTACTGTTTGCTATTATGAAATCTGTGGAGTGGTTACAAAATTAGTTTTAATGACTCCAACTGTATACTAATATATATATATATATATATATATATATATATACAGTGAGGAAAATAAGTATTTGAACACCCTGCTATTTTGCAAGTTCTCCCACTTAGAAATCATGGAGGGGTCTGAAATTGTCATCGTAGGTGCATGTCCACTGTGAGAGACATAATCTAAAAAAAAATCCAGAAATCACAATATATGATTTTTAACTATTTATTTGTATGATACAGCTGCAAATAAGTATTTGAACACCTGTCTATCAGCTAGAATTCTGACCCTCAAAGACCTGTTAGTCTGCCTTTAAAATGTCCACCTCCACTCCATTTATTATCCTAAATTAGATGCACCTGTTTGAGGTCGTTAGCTGCATAAAGACACCTGTCCACCCCATACAATCAGTAAGAATCCAACTACTAACATGGCCAAGACCAAAGAGCTGTCCAAAGACACTAGAGACAAAATTGTACACCCCCACAAGGCTGGAAAGGGCTACGGGAAATTGCCAAGCAGCTTGGTGAAAAAAGGTCCACTGTTGGAGCAATCATTAGAAAATGGAAGAAGCTAAACATGACTGTCAATCTCCCTCGGACTGGGGCTCCATGCAAGATCTCACCTCGTGGCGTCTCAATGATCCTAAGAAAGGTGAGAAATCAGCCCGGAACTACACGGGAGGAGCTGGTCAATGACCTGAAAAGAGCTGGGACCACCGTTTCCAAGGTTACTGTTGGTAATACACTAAGACGTCATGGTTTGAAATCATGCATGGCACGGAAGGTTCCCCTGCTTAAACCAGCACATGTCAAGGCCCGTCTTAAGTTTGCCAATGACCATTTGGATGATCCAGAGGAGTCATGGGAGAAAGTCATGTGGTCAGATGAGACCAAAATATAACTTTTGGTCATAATTCCACTAACCGTGTTTGGAGGAAGAAGAATACCATCCCAAGAACACCATCCCTACTGTGAAGCATGGGGGTGGTAGCATCATGCTTTGGGGGTGTTTTTCTGCACATGGGACAGGGCGACTGCACTGCATTAAGGAGAGGATGACCGGGGCCATGTATTGCGAGATTTTGGGGAACAACGTCCTTCCCTCAGTTAGAGCATTGAAGATGGGTCGAGGCTGGGTCTTCCAACATGACAATGACCTGAAGCACACAGCCAGGATAACCAAGGAGTGGCTCTGTAAGAAGCATATCAAGGTTCTGGCGTGGCCTAGCCAGTCTCCAGACCTAAACCCAATAGAGAATCTTTGGAGGGAGCTCAAACTCCGTGTTTCTCAGCGACAGCCCAGAAACCTGACTGATCTAGAGAAGATCTGTGTGGAGGAGTGGGCAAAAATCCCTCCTGCAGTGTGTGCAAACGTTTGACCTCTGTAACTGCAAACAAAGGCTGTACCAAATATTAACATTGATTTTCTCAGGTGTTCAAATACTTATTTGCAGCTGTATCATACAAATAAATAGTTAAAAAAATCATACATTGTGATTTCTGGATTTTTTTTTTTAGATTATGTCTCTCACAGTGGACATGCACCTACGATGACAATTTCAGACCCCTCCATGATTTCTAAGTGGGAGAACTTGCAAAATAGCAGGGTGTTCAAATACTTATTTTCCTCACTGTGTGTATATATACATATATATATATATATATATATATATATACAGTGAGGAAAATATGAGATGTGTGTGTATATAAAATACAGTTTCATTGCTGACAAAAAAAATGTGTGTACCTTGAGCGCAAAGCGTGCCATGCAGCATCAATGTCTGCGTACAGATTCTTCTCTGAGGGTTTTCCTGTACTGACCCCGTAACCAGAGTAATCATAAGAGAAGATGTTGCAGTTGATGCGAGTGCCCAGACCAATGTAGAAGCTGCTCATCTGACCCAAATCCACAGCGTTACCGTGAGAAAAGAGCACAGTGTACCTGGAGCCCAAAACACGGGGGTAAAATAGAGAGGATTCTTTGAAAACTGATGGCAAGTTGCTCTGTACAACAGGACTATGGAAAAAATTATATTTCTTGATTGAGAGGAAGAGATACATATTGAACACATTTTGACCAGATCTTTCGAAAATCTAAATTTCCATCTACAGTGAATTCCGACATGGTCCCTATAAACTCACTGCATGGAAAAGAACTGTAAAAATCCTCATATCAAATAAAAAGCATACATTTTTGGAACAACATGAGGGCAAGTAAATAATGACAGAATTTTTTATTAAATTTTTTGGTGTTCTAATCCTTTAAGAATGTCATATCCATAATTAATGTCTAAATTTCCTCCTTTCTCACCTTGCAGACGGGGCACAGCGGATGTACATGCATCCCACGGTGTTGCCACGGCTGGAGTGAGTAAGGAAGACCTCGGTTCCATCCAGCTCCCTCTGAGAGTACTGGAACTCTGCTCGCTCAGAGAGGTGCAGCTTCCACTGGTCCTCTCCGCCCCCGTCACTCAAACCTCCTCCTCCTCCACTCCCTCCTCCTCCACCCCCACCCAACCGAGAGCGCAAACCCGAGGCTCCCAAATTAGAGGTCACAGGGGAGGTGGGGTCCAGATCCGGCAGAAGAGCATAAGTGGGTTCCGGGGGCAGGAAGGCCAGCTTCGCTGCAATCCGGCTCGGACAGGGCGGGCAACAGAAAAGGCCACATAATTCACTGATGGACAATCCATTCATTTTCTTCAGATGGAATTTAACCTGGAAGAGACTGCGTGGGTTTTAATTATCTTATTTCAACTTTATTCTCAGAAGCCGAAGCCAACAAAGAAATCCAGCCAAGTAATAAAGTCATTTAATGCTAAGGAGAGCTGACATTTACATTAAAGGGAAATGTTGATTTGGTCATTGCAGGACAGTGTGATTAACCTTTAGAGAAATTTTAATGAGCCACAGATATCAAAGCTTTATTCAGGTCCATCACTACAGAAAGACTGATGTCAGGAGACACCCATATTATCAAAATACATATTCAATCTCCCTTTTTAAATTGGATGGATCCATAAATTCTATTCTCAATCAAAATTATATTTGTATAATATATTTTCAGACAAGAGCTGACTGCACCTTAAAAGAGGGAAACTGCTTCATCTACAACTGCTCAGTAACTTAATTTTTACTATATACACAGTGGGGTCCAAAAGTCTGTGCTCACCAGTGAAAAAACTTCTATATTGCAGTTTTGTAAATAAATACATTCCTTTCCAATGCAAATTATATAATATAATAACAAGTTGAGTGAAATCTTTAGACTGTCTTTTTTATTTTGGTTGTCCCTTTTTATTTTAATTACAACAAGCACGCACTCAAGCTGGTATGGACTCCACAAGTTTATAAAAACTAATCTGATGATCAACATTATCCAAGATTTGGGAATGTTCCAAAAGCATCATGTGCTTAAATAATAAGCATGGAAATCTGACATTTTGTTCAGACGAGTTGATGTGGTCAATGTCACAGAATAGATTACATTTAATAGTGCAAAAATCGTATTTCTTAATTGACGTCATAGCATACCTTGGTCTTATACTCATCAAAATCTTAAATATTGAAACAATAAAAATATTATAATTTTTTTTTTTATGTGGTCTCCAGACATTTGGTTCCCACTGTATCCATCTATTTTATTAATCTCATGTCACTAATAAAAAAGTAACATGGTACAACCATGATTTCTGGAAGCAGTACTATGGTGTTCTTTAAATATTTTGGTAGAACCATAGTAGATTGTTGTACATCACTGAAGATATGATTATCAGCAGATCCTTTCACTGTACCATGGTATCGAGACTTTTTTGAAAGGGGTGGGAATGTATGGATCGAAAGCAGCAATTTATAATCAACACTGTACGGTTCAACATACAATTACAACAAATACAAAACAACAAGGAGAGCAGACCATAAATACAGCACCACGTAATCTGATATATTACTTGTCTATTGTACACAATATGCACGTAAATTGTTTTAAAAGCACGCTATTTTACTTTAGTTTGTAGTCATTTTGACATGAAAACTACTGACACGAAAAGCAAATAGAACATAAAAAAAATTATATAAAAAATATGTATCAGTTAGCATTAGCTCGATTTCTGTACAAATTAACCGAAAATATCACTTACCACAAAAGGAACTGAGCAAGAAAAAACGTGTAAACGCTAACAATTTGATATATGTTGGTTGTAAAAATGCTGTGGGATGAAAAACATCTTGGTGAACGTAGCCGAAATCAGACCGGTGTTATGGCATTAGCAGCTACATTTATGTTTTCATCTATCGGCCCGAAACGAAGGAAGGCCGGAAATGCGAAAATTTCATAATAAAAGCCCCCCATACCATGCAAAATAAATGATAATAATGATAATACATGTTTTATGACAATAAATCATTAAAACAGTATTATTTTTTACAAATATTAATTACTTCAAATCAACGAAAAAAAACGTATTAAATATTAGCTATTAAAATAACAATAATAATACATAATACATTGAACTTGATTTTGGAATTAAGATTCAAGAAGCTTTATTAATGTGGTAAAAAGGTTACGCATTCATTCACGTTAATTTACATATTAGCAGTGTTGGGTGTAATGCATTACTAAGTAATTAATTAATGTAACCAATTTACGTTTTCATTGAAAATTTTTAGTAAGGGTTAACTCTTAATTTTTCAGTAATTTAATTAGTTACTTCTGATATAAGTGTGTTAAATAATGTACAGACTATAGAAAAATTATATATTGAACAATAGTGAATTTAAAATAGAAATGTAATGTCTAATGTTAAAATATATGTTTTCTAATTTAACACTGCCCAAGTAAAATTCTTTGGCAGTTCATGAATGATGTATTTGATTTTATATGATTTATTTGAAAGAAATAAACGAACAGTTTCGGGGGCCTGGGCAGCTAAGCGAGTATAATGTGTGGTTTTGCTCTCAATGGAGTATGTGATGAATTGTGCATGAATGCTGCAGAGAATACCTTGAAGCCTCTAGTGTGCTAGGTCTCCGCGGTAACGTGCTCAACAAGCCACGTGATAAAGGTGCGTACACACTGCCAGCGACATCGCGCGCGACAGCGACTCCAACCCATTCATTTTCAATGAGAGCACAGCGACTTCCGGCGACACGAGCTGTCGCAACCGTTGGCGACTGGATGTGGGCGTGTCCAGCGACGCGACAAAAGGTGCGTACACACTGCCAGCGACTTTGTCACTGCAGGTCGGCAGTGGCTGGCGGTGTGCTCTCATTGAAAATGAAAGGTATGGAGTCGCTGTCGCGCGCAATGTCGCTGGCAGTGTGTACACACCTAAAGTTGAGACAAGTTGAACTTTATTCAAATGAAGTGCGACTAACGGAAGCGACAGCCAATAGGAGAGAAGACGGGAGAGCTGACGTGATCCTTCTCTCTCTCTCTCTCTCTCTCTCTCTCTCTCTCTCTCAGCTCCTGCAGTAACGGAAAGATTGATGAAAGGCTAATTCTTGCTGTTAGCAATTTTCCAGTGCTCTATGATATGTCTCTTCCCACGTACAAGGACATTTTTAAGGAAAATACTGTGTGGAAAGGTGTATCTGAGATCGCGGGGATTTTATGGACACAAACAGACCGGCATTTGCATTTTCGCCGCAGATAAACAGCAGCTATGGCAAAGAGCACGCCTTGTTTCTCATTCAGAAATAAATTTGATATAAAGCATTTTATGTACTGATTCCATTTATATTTAGTCTTTTCCCTCCAAAATGTTTGTTTTTAGCGGCAAGAAAAGTGATTCGCTGTCAACAGCAATGGAATGACATCCGTGAATGTCATTTATAAACGTTACTAGGCAACCAGTAGTGGGAACGCCCACTAGCGACTTCACCGCCAGTCACTGGCGACCTGCAGCAACAAAGTCGCTGGCAGTGTGTATGCACCTTTCCACAAAACGACCTCATACCATTCATTTTCAATGAGAGCTGGCGACTTCCGGCAACACGAGCGACGGTGACCGGATGTGGGCGTGTCCAACGACGCGATAAAGTTGAGAAATGTTTCGCTTTATGCAAATGAAGAGCGACTTTCGGGAGCGACAGCCAATATGAGAGAAGATGATAGAGCTCACGTGATCCTAATATTTTAATAATAATATTAACTGTAATGAAACAGTGCTGTTTAGACTCTCCATACACACCACTAGCAACCTAACCGACATGCAGCGACAAAGTAGCTGGCAGTAGTCCATGACTTTTAGAAATTAATTAGTAATAAGTAGTGCAATTACTTTTCAGACAGAGTAATTAGTACATTAATCTAATTAGACTGTAGACAATGTAATTAGTAGTTTGTAATTAATTACATTTTTTAGAGTTAAAACTGTATATTAGGTTTTGTTATTTACACAAATGTTTGTATCGTTTTACGCATAATGCACAGTGTGTAAGTCATTCTTAGTGGTGGTCTTGTTCATGAATTTTATGTGAAATTGAGCATTTCTGAGAATTAATTAGATTTAGGTTATTTTTATGAGTCTGTATGTCATTTGGTCCATATTTTGTTTATACCATAGTCAATTGAAACCTAATTTCAGTTGATTGTTGATTTAATGTCACATGCCTGTGATTTTGTGTTCAGTCATCGTGTGGTCATATGTGCTCATTCATCACATTGATCATTTGCTTGTTTGCTCAGCCACTTGATCGTGGTGACAAACCTGCTTGGTGACGACTTAAAATTAGCTCGTCGTCATACATAAAAACTTTTTATACATTTATTTCACTGATTACTTCTGTGATATATTATATTTAAATAAATGATTAATGGTAAATAAATAGCATATCCATCATTGAAACTATATCAACAATATCGATATTATCATTCTATGATAAGAGAGAACAAAAAGAACAAACAATTCTCTCATTTACTTATCTCTGATGTTTTGTTCCTGACTATGACTGAATCAAAGGAAAAGAAGAAATAGATGTTTATGACATCACATGGACACTGAAACACACAGTGGTGCTTTATTAGGTTTTAGTTCCTGATAACACCTGTTAAGTAAAAGCCATTATTGTCTATGAACATACTGAAACTTTAATAGGACATTTGCACTTCCCTATAGCTCAGTGGCGTAGCCAAGGGTGTGCCAGTGTGTGCAACTACCACCCAAACGCATGTACCCCTCAATGAAAAGGCTTCCATTCAATTTTTAAGCTTTACAAAAAAAACATTTGTATTTAATTCTTCTGTCTACTTGATGCATTTCTTTCTTTCCCACAATTAATTTTTTTAATAAATTAATGTAACTAAAACATGGTGTCTTTTTATAAATTTTTGTGCAAATTGTACCACCATAAGTCACACCCAAAGTCTTGTTTCTGGCCACAGCTTTTATACAGCCTTAACTGTAATTCCACAGAGGTATACTGAAGATAAAGATATGAATTGACAGTCATTCACCTAGATATGGAAGTCTTAATTATTTACATCAGAGTAAAGGTTCATTATTCACATGCATGTACAGGTTTAAATTATACATCTGGAAATGTTTAATTTATGAAGTGTATGTGAGTATAATATGATTGTGATATATTAAAGTGGACTCTTTTGAATAAATAGAGACAACTGTCCATTAATATTCATTAACAGCTAGAGTAATAATATAAAAATGTGTGTTAGAAGAATTCTGTGTTCACTATGTTGGTTTCAAGACCTGAAGAATTACTGAAATTATAGTCCTGTTCTACAGATGTAACATGACCTGAGATGTTCTGTGTGCAATGGATGTTGCTTAAGAAAGGTAACATTGCCCTCTGTTGGCTTGTGAAAAAGAAAATTAACTTAGTATTGAGAAATATTAAGTAGGCCTATAAATTGCAGCTATCAATTAGTTCATTAGTTAAAACCATGTTAGGGATGTTTAAATTAACCAGAGTCACACTTATGCATTCACACATTTATATGAATATTTATGTTCTTGTACAACCGGTCCTGCTCGATCCACTCCGAAAGGGATTCGGCATCTCCGGTATGGGAGGCAGGCGTGCTAACAAGGAGACTAAAGGCTACATCCGCTGGGGTCAGTCACTAGTGCACCTTTTGAGGCCAAGGGAGTGAGGTTTACACACACAGCACCAGTTGGCTATACCATTACACTCACCCCCCTAAATCTCACTCCCATCCGGGTCACGGCACCACTGTAACTGGTCCTGCACAATGCTCCAAATGGGATTCAAATCGACGTATCTGGTATGGGAGATGGGCACACTAACGATGATGCTAAAGGCTACAGCCTCTAGTGTCAGTCCCAGTAAATGGTCTGCATATAGCACAGAGCCTTTTTAACTTTAGCGTGTTCAAATCACTTTACACTGCATCTCATTCACCAATTCACACACAACTTGGGGTTCAGTGTCTTGCCCAAGGACACTTCGGCATGTGGAGTCGTATGGGCCAGGAATCGAACCACCAACCCTGCGATTAGTGGCCAACCTGAGCCACAGCCGGTTTTACACTTATCGTGTTTTTTTTTCACTAAAAATATCCATGTCATCATTTACTCCTCCTCATGTGGAAAACATTCTGTGTCCCTATATCATGTAAAAATGATCCACCAGGTCAAGATCAGGAATGTGGTGCCAGATCTTACCATGGCTTTATTAGAAAGCTGTTTAGTTTTCTAAAGGTAAAATATTGGAAAATGCATTGATTTTGTGTTTTGCCAGACTGTCTATATATATATATATATATCAGTAAATATTGTGTTTACCCTGATTTAAATGCTGCAGATTTTAAATCAATGTGTTCTTATGCACTGTAAAATTATAAACACAAGCTATCAGGAAGGCCAGTGACAAGGTGTCTATCTTACTCTTTACTTTAGAAAACAGGCAATCATTTTGACTGATTCTGTAACAGTTCATGATAACAGTTAATAATAAAGAGACAGTTAATATAAACAGACTGTTATTAAGACATTCCTGAACACTCAGTTCATGTCTACGTCAAATTAGTCGTCTGATAAGCTATTTAATAGCAAATGCATATATTCTATCTAATTAATTATACAAGAAAACATTTTATCTGAGGAGAGTTAAAGGTCACTGATAATCTAGCGGAATGTTTTATGAAGAAGAATGCTTCATTCATAGTCTTGCCTACTTACGGCAGTGTGCGAAGAGAGAGAGGGATTATGAACACAATCACAAATACAGATTTAGAATTAGCTTATAATGCAAAACAATCTCTAGTTTTACCCATTTCATCTAAAAATAAAGTATAAAGACAAATCAAAAAAGAAAAATAATCAAGTATTGCCCCTAAAGAATACACAAACAAACAATTAAACAAAAAATGATTATTCGCTTATCTTCATCAAAGACACCAGTACTCTATACTGATGCTTCGCTGCCATACAACCATGTTATTTATTGTGACAGATAGCACATGTACATCTCAGATGTCTCTGGAAAGCGTTGCATTCTAACTGACATCTGCTAAACATCTTATAAATATCTAAACACCTAAGACATATTATAGATGAGCAAACTACCAAAATACCCCTTCCAAATGTAAACACACATCAAATACACTCAAAAAAATATGTTAGCCTATTATTAAGATTTACGCATTTCAATTTCATAACAAAATTCCATCCAGTTGAATTGTGTAATGTTAGACAAAATTAAACTACTTAAACTTAAAATATTTATTTTACTTTATTTTATTGTAGATGACTTCATTCAATTTGATTGACTTTTTTGTTATGAAATTGATTCTATTAATACAGTATACTCTAAATATTTATAGTGTAGAGGTCTGGGTGATGTACGTGTCCTATACTTTTATTAATCATAGTTAGATTAATTATAGTTAGTTAGGCTAATCATTAGGGTTAGTTTTAGTCAATCAACTGAACTGTTTGAACTGTTGTCAGCTGATTGAAGTGTTAAAAACTACATTACCCAGGGTGCACCGCTTGCCGTTGGAATCGAGGAAAGACGCAATAAGTCGCCAGTCTCTCCTACACATTTACTAGTTCACACAAATTTTCGCTCCTCGGCGGATCAGTTTGCTGCTAAATTCAAGCTTAGACTTTCTTTTAAACGTTTAGCCACCTGAATTTACTTAAACCTAACGGAAACGTCACATCACAGAGGATTAGTGTTGTTGAGTCGAAGATTTTCACTGCTAGCCTTCAGCTACGAAAAAAAAGCAAAGCAAAACAAAACAAAAAAACAACAAACCAGGAGCGCGATATTTGTAGATTTTTTTCTGACATACAAGACTCCACTAGTAAACAACAAAAAATAATTTTACCTGCATTGGCGACGAAAATGCACATATAATGCTTAATAGCTGAAAACACATTTAATTAAACGTAAACAGTCTATTTTTTTTATTATTACATATTTTTAATTTCCTTGCTAAGCTAGCATCTCCAAACAAAGAAAAGGAGCCAGCTTTTGTCGCCTCGTCACATTTGTCAACTTTTCGGTCTCGTTTAACAACAAACCCCACTTTTGTGGAGTGTATTCGGGTAGGAATAAAACAGAAATGGCCCATCAGAGCAGTGCTCAGGTTGCCAGTTCTCAGAAAGCTTTAATGTTGGAGATGAAGAGTCTACAGGAGGAACCAGTGGAAGGCTTCAAGATCACTTTAGTGGATGAAGCTGATCTCTACAACTGGGAAGTAGCGATATTTGGACCCCCAAACACTCACTATGAAGGAGGGTATTTCAAGGTAAGGGGGTACAGATGGTAAATGTGTATTCTTTTTAGGGACAGGTGGCTGATGGTCTATATTTAGATCTGGGACCAACATTAGATAAGCGCATCTCTTTACACTACGTGTCAGTGTTTTCGTAACGTACATCTTATGTAGCCTCATTTAATCATGTTATACATTGTTTTGTCATCCGAGGTTGATAGGATTATTTTTGAGGTGTCTTTGTTCTTTTTTTTTGGTTTCTTTGTTCCTCATTGTGATGTTGGTTAATGGAGGGTGAAGCAATTTACGTGATTCTACACACACACACACACACACACACACACACATCTATGATCAGTCTATCTAAAGCCAATAGTCTTAATAGACCTTTTAATTTGAATCTTTAATCTCTTGATGTAAGCTTTTCTCATGAGTGATTCATATTTACTCACTGTTGGCCTATAGATGTCGTTATAACTGTTTGGGATATTTCCCATTTTGCATGTAGTGCACTTCTGTCAATACTGGTTTCACTAAAGAAATACCAATAATCATGAGCATATGCCCTTATTAGAGGACACATATCAGCACATCAGTTGTTGACAGACACCACGTTTGACCTGTATGGTGTTTTTGTACTTTGGTGACTTGCACCACAAATTGTTATTATGAATAATTATTAGTCTAGTGTAATGACAACAAAGGGCCATTGTAAGGAAGTCATGTCCCATTCCACAAGAGCAGATAAACCTGTTCCTGAAGACTAGACTTCAAACCAGTCCAAATGTTTATAATGACCTTAATAAAGTCAGACAATTGATTGAATTATTCAGATTTATGTTAGTTCCTCTCCAGATAATAAAGGAAGAGCATACACTTACTGTTGTGTAGAGATTTTAAAGTAGATCAATTACTTTTGCCTTTGTTTACAGGGAGAGCTCTCTCTCTCACACACACACACACACACACACACACACACACACACATTGAGTTTGGTAGATACAGTGGGGTCACTGTGCACTGGTGTGTCAGGATGTGAGCTCGTGTTGAGAGACCCAAATAATGTCAGAGCTGAACTCTCGCCCCTGTTTCAGGATAAACCAGTGGTGTGTGTGTGTATTTGCATTACAGTGACTTGGTTCTCTTTGTTTGGAGGAGGAAATTATTCACACGATTTGCCTGTTCAGGGGAATTGAAATGTTAAACGGCTCTGAGAATGCGGTTGGCACTTTTTCAAGATCTGTTAATCAGCCAAGAACCTGAAACCAGCCGTGCCACTGTGTAACGTTATGATGAATATTTTGCTACCTAACTTTCTTTGAAGAGATAGTTTGGTAGATCCAAACCAGATTGACTTTCTTCCTTGGAACACAAAAGGAGAAGTTGGTAAATTGGGGACGGATGCTGTCAAGCTTCAAATATGACAAAAGAGATATGAGAGTCCATAAGGCTTGTGCTATACCAGTCTTCAGACGCTATTCTCATGGTCTTTCTTCAACTTCAGACACGTTCATGTGCCAGGAGTTGATTTTTTCTTAAACTAACACGTTTAAATATATATATATATATATATATATATATATATATGAATGTCACATTAAAACTGACTTGGAAACTTGTACAAGGCCTTAGGTATTTATTTGTTGTACTGTGTGTTACGTATAGATTTTCAATGAAAATCTAATCGGAGTGAAATAAAATACAACCATTTTAATATTTATGGTGTGAAAATTATTTCTATAAAATTTTCAAAAAATTATGACAGCACCACAGTTGTGCCATTTCCACCACATTCATTTTTAAATTGTAAATTTTTTTTATTTAATTTTTATATAATTGTAAACCAAGTCAACAAGTTGTCAGTGATGAGCATGCTTAAAAGTTAAGAAGCCAAAAAATAAAAACTAAGAAAAATCAAGGCAAATCTCACTTGTGAGCAGAATATTTTTGTTGCGGTGTATTTTTTATTTATTTTTATATTTCCAATCAAGCTGTAATTTTGCCAAATTATGCAAACAGTTTGAAAAAATTATTTGTGTGTGTTTTGAATACATAAAATGTTAGCTATGAAAATGGCTTTAGCAAGACAAAGGCCATTTTATTTCGAAAATGTGAAAAATGTAAATTCCGCAATGTATTAAATGTCATTTCCACCACAGAATTCTGTGGAAATGGAAGTGTTATGCGTGTACATGCACTGTTGAACTTTGTTAGTAGACAAATAAAACTATTTGGTGTGAATTTTTTTTTACAAGACTTTACTTTCTTGAAGTCTACAGTACTAAAAGTGCCAAGTTGAAGAAAAACCCATGTATATGCAGGACTGGGAGGGTTACTTTTGACATTTATTCCACTAAAGATTACAGAATACATGCTGTAAAATGTAATTTGTAAGAGATTCTGTTAGATTATTCAAGGTCAAATGGGGGCCTGGGTAGCTCAGTAGTAAAAGACACTGGCTACCACCCCTGGAGGTCGCTAGTTTGAATCCCAGGGCATGCTTAGTGACTCATGTCAGGTCTCCTAAGCAACCAAATTGGCATGGTTGCTAGGGAGGGTCGAGTCACACGGGGTAACCTCCTCGTGGTTGCCATAATGTGGTTCATTCTCGGTGGGGCACATGGTGAGTTGTGCGTAGATGCCGCAGTGGGCCTCCACATGCGCTATTTCTCTGTGGTAACCCGCTCATTGAGCCACGTGATACGATGCGCAGCTTGACAGTCTCAGATGTGGAGGCAACTGAGATTCGTACTTTGCCTTTGAGGCGAGTCACTAAAAAGAAGATCATAATATGCTTACAGCTTAAGCGGTTGGTGTGTCAGGTGCATTGACAGTGCTTGTACTGTTTGATGTGCTTAAGAGTTGTCTCTCTCCAGCACATAACTTATATTATACGGCTTACATTACTTTTTATAATGCATACATGTTATGAATTAAAAATCAGGTGCATATTTCCATTTTACAAAATTGTTTGTCTTTACAACAAGCGAGTCTCTTCACTGAGAGAGTGTGCACTTCCACGTCAATCAAACTCATCGCAATTGTGAAAGGGAGTGCAATCATTTGAATAAAACTCCTGCAACATCATACCTCAATTTCCTATTCAATGTAATTGAGTAATAAGCATGTTTACATGCGTGTTATTACACTGATTATGCTTAATAAGCCAACAACGTGTGTGGTCACGTCAGTGCAATAGACGGTGTATGGTCATAAACGGCATAAGAATAAACCTATTGACACAGGCAGATATTTGGCCATTACAGCGATTTCGCGCATCATATAAACACCTAATGCAGCCATAATAAATGATAACAGAATTTTCATTTTAGGGTGAACTAGTCCTTTTAATGCAGAAATTCCCAATATGAATTCACTGTCAGTATGTCTCCCCCCTACAATAGCATAATTTTTCAAGGACAGTTAATTAATATTTGCCATGAGATTTGAATTGGACCTTTATTGAATTGAGATGGAGGGCACATCTCTTGCATAACGGCAGTTTAGCCTAATTGTTTTCACGCCAAAAGATTATTGGTCCCACTTTCTGGTTTCTGGACTGTTTGTGCATTTTCACTCAGATTCTTCTCCATCTGCACTGTTCTCCTGCAATGTGATGCGTCTCCAATCCTGTTAAGAGCAGCTGTCTTGGGCTCATCCTGGAGACCGAATCCTCCCAAGCTGCTTTATATAAGAAATCTCTTTGTGTTGTGGTTGACAGCACTGTGATGTTAATAGACGTGAACGTAGAGAGTTTGGCTGGTTTGGTGGATAGGTCAACTATATGACTATTCAATGTTCAAAGTTTTAATTTACAGTATGTGGCTGTGAATTGATGACATGCAGGACATTAAAAGCTAATTAAAATCAAAGGGATATTAAAGATGTTGTGTAATTTTAAATGGCTAGCAAAATAATTGCAAATAAGTTGTGATTTATTTAAAGGTGCACTTAGTAACTTTTTGTTTGTGTCATCTTGGACTTACAGTGACACCTATTGGTGTGGATGCAGCTTCATTCAAAATCAATCATTTTCAGTTACAGATGCCATTGTCAAAATTCACTTTTCACAATCAGCCAAGTTTAATTTAATCCAAGAGTGAAAGTGTCCAACAAACAAGATGGTTACTGAGATTAAGCAAGTAGTATTTAGCTGGAAATGTCATTCTAAAATGGCTTCCACCATGAGGGCACCCCTGCCCCATGTATATTAAAACAGCTTTTATAAGGTTACTGATTATGACTATGTGTCCTCATCTCAATCATGGTCATGAGTTTATACATATGTTTAAAACATTTTTTTTAAGAGTAAACTTTTTTAATGGGGGAAAAATTACCGAGTGCACCTTTAAAACACTGCCCAGCCCTACTCAGCCCAATATACAAAATACAGAAAATGTCAGGAACTGATTGAGTTGATACCTCATTTTCGAGTTGTCCTGATCTGTTTGTTTTTTTTTCGTTTGCAGACTCGCATTAAGTTCCCAATCGATTACCCCTATTCCCCTCCCACTTTCAGATTCCTCACCAAGATGTGGCACCCCAACATCTATGAGGTAAAAGGATTATTTCATGCAGTCTCACTGTACTGAAAAATGTGGCTTTTCTGTTGTGCTGGACTTCCTCATTTCCTGTTCTCTTAAGCTCTATGCAAATGTACCCAACAAAAACAGAACTTTCCTGTCTTGTCTGTCACCTATGAACAGTTTAATAAATAAAAAGCACCACATTATTTAAATACTTAAAAATTATGTAAAACTCTAACGCTTATTAGCAAGCACAAACAGGTGTGGTTCACCAAACTGCAGTTCAGACCTGTTTGTGGCCAGGAAAATATTAGGTCATATTAGGGTTTATAATTATAAACGATTAGTGATGTGAAAAACAGCTCCACAAATCAGACCAGTGGAATCCCGGAGTAATTGTAACGGGGGGCAATTTGGACAAAAATAGTTGGTTAAAAGTTAACATGATTGGTGTTATTACACTGTAGTTGGATGCTATCATAAAATATGTTATTATAATGGCTGTTAGGTTGAGGGTAACTGTTTCAGTTATGAAAAATGTCTTTAAAATTTCCATTACTCTGATTTCTTAATGTGTATATACTGTAAATATGCATGTACAGTTGAAGTCCAAAGTTTACATACACTTGGGTTGAAGTTATTAAAACTAACTTTTTAACCATTCCATAGATTTCATATTAGCAAACTATAGTTTTGGCAAGTAGTTTAAGACATCTACTTTGTGCATGACACAAGTAGTATTTCCAACAGTTGTTTACAGACAGATTGTTTCACTTTTAATTGACTATATCACAATTATGTGGATATTTTGAAGCAACATCTCAAGACATCAGCCAGGAAGTTAATGCTTTGTCACCAAGTCTTTCAAAGGGCCAATGACCCCAAGCATACCTCCAAAGTTGTGGCAAAATGGCTTAAGGACAACAAAGTCAAAGCATTGGAGTGGCCATCACAAAGCCCTGACCTCAATCCAATCGGAACTTTGTGGGCAGAACTGAAAAGGCGTGTGCGAACAAGGAAGCCTATAAACCTAACTCAGTTACACCAGTTCTGTCTGGAGGAATGGGCCAAAATTTGTAACTTATTGTGAGAAGCTTCTCTACCCAAAACATTTGACCCAAGTTAAACAATTTAAAGGCAATGCTACCAAATACTAACAAAGTGTATGTAAACTTCTGACCCACTTGGAATGTGATGAAAGAAATAAATGCTGAAATATATCATTAAATCTACTATTATTATTCTATGTCACATTCTTAAAATAGTGATCCTAACTGACCTAAGACAGTGAATGTTTTCTACGATTAAATGTCAGGAATTGTGAAACACTGAGTTTAGATGTATTTGGTTAAGGTGCATGTAAACTTCTGACTTCAACTGTATATATATGTGACATGTGGAAGGTGAACTATGTGCCAGTTTGTTTTCCTCTGTATTGGATATAAATGCAGCACGTGCAGAAGTGTTTCCACTGTCCAGGCATGTTTTTATGCATTCTGTCTAGGCCGTCCTTCAGTGTTGACTGACTTTTTTCTCCTTATCTCACTTTCACACGTCTCTCTCTCTGACTCAGTACTCAGTGATCCCGTGTGGGAAACATGGTTCAACGAGAGAACTGTTTTGCAGGAAAATGCTTGATACTATTATTGATTAATTTTTTGTGTGCTTTCACAGAATGGGGACGTGTGTATCTCCATTTTGCATCCTCCAGTAGATGATCCACAGAGCGGAGAACTGCCCTCAGAGAGGTGGAACCCAACACAGAATGTCAGGTATGGAGTAATCTCACAGAACCCAGCAGCATAAATCTTGTCCACTTTTAAGCTTATTTTGAGGAAGGTTATTAACCTTTTTGTAAAGCAGTTAATTTTGCCGGTGTTCATTTCTTTGTGTTCAAAGAAACACAAAGTGGGGAATAACCATACATACCGGACTAAATTAATCGATTTTGAAATGTTTCTTCTAAATGAATTTTTCTTTTTTTTTTATATATATATATATATAATGTTCAGCACTTTAGTCTTCAGTGTAGTTTTAAAGTGCTTTATAAATTAGAATTTTTTTCTCATCATATTTTCGTCGACTGTATGCTTTGAATACAATAATACAGTTTTGGTTATTGCTTCTGTAAAAAAACTTTCATCAACAAACATTTTTGTCAGTAATTTTGTTGTCTAGATTTGAGTAGATGTGTTTGTCATCCTGGTTCCTTGTAAACATGAGTGATAAAATCCATGCACTCAAACTCCTGGAAATTGTGCAAAGCCAGCCAATTAGATTGAAGTTTGCAATAGAGTTTTCCTTGACACGGACAGTCTGTGTCTATGAGCTTCGAATGCATATGTGCCTGCTGTTGACAATACAAAACAGTATTAGAGGTTGACTGATATATGTGCTTTATGGATTAATCGGTGCCAATTGTTGCTTTTTGGAACTATTGGTTATCTGTAAAAATCAACGGCAGTAATTGCGAATCGTTTTTTTCTGCCTTTGTGTTTCTCTTTGGCTAGCGCTAAAGGATTCTACATGCATCTTATTCCCTGGTATTTGCATACAACTTCATGACTTGTAAATATTTAAAGCTGCACTGCTTAACTTTGTGCTCTCTTGTGACATCTGTGGTTGAAATGTAAAATTGCAAGCAATTTGCGTAAGAATACGTTATGTCCATTGTGTTTTGACACTAGTGCTCTGGCGGATGAATCTCATGATTTGAGGTTATCTGGACACCACCTTTTGATCATGACTGGAAGAAATTCACAGTCGGATTTATAATGCGCTGTTGTCATGTTGATATAATTATGATATATGATTAAACATTTAAAAATTAAATATTACTTGTTTTGATGAAGTTAAGCAACACTATTACATATTTTGAATTAATTAATTAATTGTACACTTTTCTGACACTACACTCAAAGCACTTTTTCTTAGAGAACAAGGGACTCCTGAATCTCCACCAGTTACAAGTATATTTTAATATGATTATTCAAGTGTTTTATCGACTATTAATGTTTGTATTTTATTATAATTATCAATTTATGAGGTGAAACTCTTGATTCTACTGATTTGAGTTCAGTTTAAGACATTATTAATCTTGTCAACGAAATCAATGATGAAAACATTTGTTGAAGGTTTTTTGAGTTTGTCAACGATAACGAAGACGAGACGAAAAAGGCGCATCATGAAGATGAAATGATTTTATTAAAGCATACTGTTGACGAAAATATGACGTTAATTGTAAGTTGATATTAATAATGCAAGATATAAACAGAAGAAGAAACATCTCGATAATCTGTAAATAGAAGATATAAAATATGGATTCAGTTAATCCAGTGTGTTGGGCATTTCTTGGCTTGAGCTGCGTGCATTGAACTTGCTAACACCGGCATAATTAACAGCTTTAAAACGGGGTAAATGCCTCATTCAGACGCATCCTGTTTATACATGATTCATCAATATATTCACAACATTTATGGAACAACTTGCATCTGCACAATGAAATTAATGAATGAATGAACATGTGAACTGAAAATTAATAAGTCTCTTAAGCATGAAGAATTCAGAGTACTGTAGGCTAACTTCTAAAAAGTAGCTAATACTTCAGTCTATTTGTTATTATTTTAGGAGCTCAGGTTTTTCACAACAAGGACAGTAGGCCTATGTACATATATACTGTATGTTTGATGCATGTTTACATTAGAAAATGTTTAAATTGTTTTCTAAATATTTGATTAAAGTTTGGTCTGTTACAGTTTGACACTTTTTTGTTGTTGTCCATTTTGCACGTCATTAAGAAAAATACATTATTTTCGTTAACTAAAGGTGCGTACACACTGCCAGCGACTTTATCGCTGCAGGTCGCCAGTGGCTGGCGGTGAAGTCGCTAGTGGGTGTTCCCACTACTGGTTTTTGCTGTTGACAGCGAATCTCTTTTCTTGCCACTAAAAACAAACATTTTGGAGGGAAAAGACTAAATATAAATGGAATCAGTACATAAAATGCTTTATATCAAAGATGAATGAGAAACAAGGCGTGCTGTTTGCCAGAGCGGCTGTTTATCTGCGGCGAAAATGCAAACGCCGGTCTGTCTCGGTCCATAAAATCCCCGCGATCTCAGATACACCTTTCCACGCAGTATTTTTCTTAAAAATGTCCTTGTACGTGGAAAGAGACATAGAGCACTGGAAAATTTCTAACAGCAAGAATTAGCCTTTCATCCATCTTTCCGTTACTGCAGGAGCTGAGAGAGAGAGAGAGAGAGAGAGAGAAATGATCACGTGAGCTCTCCCGTCGTCTCTCCTATTGGCTGTCGCTTCCGTTAGTCGCTCCAAAGTTGAACTTTTCTCAACTTTGTCGCGTCGCTGGACACGCCCACATCTAGCGCCAACGGTCGCGACAGCTCGTGTCGCCGGAAGTCGCTGTGCTCGCATTGAAAATGAATGGTATTGAGTCGCTGTCGCGCGCGATGTCGCTTGCAGTGTGTACGCACCTTAAAATTGTCATTTTTGTAAAACTAATTAAATTGAATAACTATTTTTGTCAAAAGACTAAAACTGACTAAAACAGAAAAATTAAAAAGTGAACACAGCAGTTGATAAAACAAGTGAAACTGTGACCTGAAAATATGTACAATATTCAGTTTCAGAATATGTCAGTGTCAGAAGTCACACATATTAGTAAACATGCACAGTAACTTCCCCTGACAACGGATCGCGATCGGTAAACACACGAGCAAAGTTCGATTCATAAAAGCATTACCCCTACCAGACAACATACTGTATCCTATTCCAAGCATTGTAGCAGGTAAACAACCAAACGGATAACAGATAACCATCAATCCAGACTACAGCAATGCATCCTGAACTGTGTGATTGTGACTGACTGAACCGAACAGCATCCTCAGCCGGCACTTCTTTCCTGTGCTTACGGACATGAAGTCATGACGTAAAGAGAAAAGACATAAGTCCGAAATTTCGTGCCAAATCCGACCCGACAACTCAAAATACAAATTATTTTTATAGGCTTACCGAAATTAATTGGGGTTTGATAAGGACATTGTTTTGAACACTGATTGTTAATGTACTATTTGTGTTTAACCAAAAAATTGTACATAGTGCAGTTTTAAAAACCTAGAAAAAGCTTAATTTGGTGAATACATGCATTAGGGATGTGCGGAATGACTAATTTCACTTTTGGAGTGAAACCTTCAGAAAACAGTTTAAAAAACTTTATTGGTTTAAACTTGATGCACACAGAATATAAGATAGCTTAAGCAGTTGGCACATCATTGAAAATAGCCATTTTCATCAGCAGGGTAAAAAAATGACATATCTACATATACCTGAAAATTATGACAATTGATTACAGATCTACAATTGATGAATGATGATCTACTGTTAATGAAATACTGCTCATACAGTATTTAATAGCCTAGATTTCCATGTTAATTTTATAGTGTTTCTATTATAATAAATTGTAGAAGTGAGCATGTTTTGTTTTCCTTATGTGTTATGTGGGAGCTGGAAGCATAGACATTTAAAAATAAGAGTCCCCGGTGTATTTCAGGCTTGTTTATAGTTAACACAGTCCCACTGTATTTTTTTTCCTGGTTATTATTGGGATTTTGGTTGCACAATAAACTGCATCTGGGATTTTATTGCATTAAAATTAAGGAAACACATTAAGGAAAAACTTAATTAAATTTATTTTAAAACTGATCTGTTATCTGCCTTTTCTACCACCTTAGCGGTATCAGCAAAATGCAAAATATCGGTCGACCTCTAAAGAGTACCACATAGCAGTCAGGGTGCACATGTGTTGAACATGTCTGAATGGGCTTGGGGTCAAAAAAGTATACTTTGAAAGGCTTGAGTACTCGACCATTTGCGAGACATAATTGCACACAGAAAAACAAAGTATAGCCTTGGCTTAAACTAGTTGTACAATACAGTTGTTGCCAAAAGTATTGGCAGTGACATAAATGTTGTGTTTCGCAAAGTTTTCTGCTACAGTTGTTGTGGTGTTGATTCACAATGTTTCTAGATTATTGTGCAGAGTGATCAGATGCATTTTAAATAATTGCAAAAAGCTTCATTGGCCTCAAAAAAACCAAAATGTCACTGTTTTTTGGCCCTGGCACAAAATGACCAGCTAACATCATTTCACTAATCATATCAGCAGCACCTAGGAAAGTGTGAATGAGTACTAGTCAGGTGAAATCACTGTATCATTCTGATTGGATTATAAGAGCAGACTGATTGCTATAAAAGGAGGGAAGAAGAGCTTCCAATCATTGTGGGGTCTGTCCTTTTCATCCAAGGGAGTGGGCCCTCTCACAATTCTGCCCAAAAACACTGCCATGAATAAAGAACGATATCAAAACGTCCTGCAAGAGCAACTTCTCCCAATGATCCAGGAGCAATTTGGTGATGATCCGTGCATTTTCCAGCATGATGGAGCACTGTGTCACAAGGCAAGAGTAATAATGAAGTGGCTCGGAGATCATTACATCGAAATTTTGTATCCGTGGCCAGGCAACTCCCCGGATCTTAATCCCATTGAGAACCTGTGGTCAATCCTCAAAACAGAAACCCTCAAATTGTGATCAACTCCGAGCACTAATAAGGCAATAATGGATCGCCATCAGTCAGGATTTGGCCCAGAAGCTGATTTATAGCATGCCAGAGCAAATTGCAGAGGTTATGAAGAACAAGAGTCAACACTGTAATAATTGACTCTTTGCATATATTGAATGTTTTTGCCAATAAAAGCCTTTAAAACTCATGAAACGCTTATCATTGTTTTCCAGTATACCATAGAAACATGTGAAAAAATTATTACAAATACTGAAGTAGCAAACTTTGCAAAACACAAAAATTATGTCACTGCCGATACTTTTGGCCATGACTATAGTATGCACACACAAAAACATAGTTGTTTAGAGAAAATCCAACTTTGTCCATGTGTTAATCATGTGCAGTGTGTACATGTATTTCCCCTAGGGATCAATAGACTACATTTTCATCAGTAGCTGTCACAAAGAGTGATTTTATTTCCCCCTAATAGAATTATGGTGGTCTGTTTAATGGTAGAGTAACCAGGCTGGTTCTGTGTTGAAGGGTTTCTGTTTGCTTGCTTTCATGGAAAGCATCTCATTGGAGATATGTTTTTTTTCCTCCCCTGTGATCCTGTTAGTCTGGTGTACTGTTTCACTGGGCTTTGAGGCTTCAGGTGCAGAGCTCGTGTCTTCCAGGAAGTGCATGTTAATCATTTCTGTTGTTGAAGAACACATGTTGCTGTACACGCAGAGATGAGCATAAATTAACCCAAGACTAAATGTTGCATGATTTACAGTGTCAACACCTACAAAATATACTTGCTGAGCTGTTGTTGTTGTTGTTGTTGTTGTTTTTGGTGATCTAACAGTTTTTTTTTGTGCATTAAACACATTTGAAACAATGAGCATTTGTGAGCAGGGAAGCATGGAAAGACATTTTGGCCCATACCTGAAAAGATCATGAATTTAATTTTACATCTGAGAATCAATGTTTCTGTTTGGTATCTGCCACTTTAAATTAAATCACATGCTTGAAGTGAAATCTGTCATGAAAGGTTTACTTACCCGGCATAGAAAATACATTGTAGATTGGGGAAAAAAGTCCCAATCTCTATCCAAATTTAGCCTAATCAGACCAATCTAACTTATAAAATATCACCTATTATGGCCATTACATGCTTACTGTCACTGATATTTTGTGCATCCCCAGTGCACATGTGAGTGTAGCAGTGAGTCTTGCTGGTGTGTCTGTAAAACAATAGAAGCACTGATCCTCTTGCATTCAATTTCTTGAAATCTTTAGTAAAATGGAACAAAAAAACAGCTCTGGGAAAACCAACTTAATGGTGGTAATTGCATTATAACAATTTGTGTGTATGTGTGTTTCAGGACTATCCTGTTGAGTGTCATCTCTCTCCTGAATGAACCCAACACATTTTCTCCAGCTAATGTTGATGCCTCTGTCATGTACCGCAAATGGAGAGACAGCAAAGGAAAAGACAGGGAATATGCAGAGATCATTAGGTAAGAAATAATTATTATATAATGTATTGGTATACTCTTTTAAAGAGGTCATATAATGGAAGAGTATCAGACTTTAATGCTCCTCATGCAAAAGCATACTTGCTCTGAAAGACAGAAGTGCTGTGCAACATCTTTTAATGGCTTTTCCTCAGTTGACGTCCTTCATTCAAATATTTGTTTATGCTTTGTCATGTAAACTTGGACAGACAGATAAAGACTGTAGATTGACTACGCAAAAACCACAATGCCCAAATTACAATAAATATTTTCTAGATTATTATTGGTGAAACTCAATGTGGGATTCCAAATAACTTTTATTTACTGAATAAAGCCGCAGTTATGTTTGCTGTCAGACAAAGCTCAACGTGAGCTTGCTGTTAAAGCCACACTGCTGACACTATATGAAACGGGCTTAACTGAGAGACTGACAGATAGTCTTCGCATGTGAAATTAAGTGTTTACTCAGGAACTGAGTAAAGGAACTAAATGTCCAGGGGCTTAAGGGCATTTTACACAGTACCTGTCAAGCTATACATTTTTGTGATCTGGACAGTGTGAAGCACAAGCGCAAGAATGCATGAAACTGCTGCAGCTCAACGCAAGAGTGAAAACCTCTACCATTTCAATGATGCGAAAACTGTAAATAGCTGATTGTATTTCGTGTTAAATGTAAGTGATAGTTAAAATTATCCCCACAAACCATTAACAATGAATATAACTCATCCTTAATTAACAAGATTGGTTGGCAGTCATTGTTTCCGAAAAGATAAAATGGTTTGTTTTCCCATATTTTAGTTCTAAACTGAAATGGTTGGATCATGCTGAAATAGTTAGTGTAAAAAGTAGATCTTACATTTATGAAAAGAATATACGATTATTAAATCGTTGAACACATCAAAACTAAGGCTAATGTACGCATATTAGACAAACCGGTATGGATGGGACGATATATATAGAAGTTCAATATATTGTGAACCAAAAAAATTATGAACCACTACTTTGAACTTGATATTTTGAAATTTGAACCATTGTTTTCTGTCCATGTGATTTGTATATGAAATGACCTGTCAAACATCATAATCTCTCTATTGCTTGATTTTACCCCTACTGCACTTTATTCTACACTTTTTACAGTTCACACAGGGTACTTGAAGTACAGTTGCATTTATGCATTTGGCAGATGCTTTTATCCAAAGTGACATACAGGGACAATCCCCCGGAGCAACCTTGAGTTAAGTGCCTTGCTCAAGGACACAATGGTGGCTGTGGGGATCGATCCAGCAACCTTCTGATTACCAGTTATGTGCTTTAGCCCACTACACCGCCACCACTTTTAAGTACTGGAATATGTGGAAAATCGCCTGTTTTGTTGAGAAATACTTGATATTAAATGGATTATTTCCTTCATGTAATATGTGTCCATCAAAGATGGATCCCGCACTCTACTTTCTTTGAATAATGTGTATTTAAATATCCTTTCTGTTATTTACAGTCAGATAAAAAAGTTAAAATAAATTATAAATTTTAACTGCAAATGTTTGTGCTAAAAAACCAAGACTTCTCTCTCCTTAATGAATGATCCGCAACACCTGTGCGAGTCTGAGATGCGCATTAAATTCTTAAAGTGACAGTACCATAATAGCGCAATAGTTATACAAATTAATGTAAACTTAATGTTATTACTTGAATTAAATTGTTCACAATATTTCAAACATTGACAGCTCGTATCATTATTATAAATACAATTTAAAGAAATAATCTTAATTGGGCCTGGTAGCTCCGCAAGTTAAGACACTGACTACCACACCTGGAGTCACAAGTTCGAATCCAGGGTGTGTTGAGTGACTCCAGTCAGGCTTCCTATGCAACCAATTGGCTTGGTTGCTAGGGTGGGTAGAGTCACTTTGGGTTAACTTCCTCATGGTTGCTATAATGTGGTTCTCGGTCTCTGTGGGGCATGTGGTGAGTTGTGCATGGATGCTGCGGAGAAAAGTGTGAAGCCTCCACATGCTCTAGGTCTCTGCGGTAACATGCTCAACAAGCCACATGATAAGATGCGCAGATTGACTATCTCAGACGCCTAGGCAAATGAGATTCGTTCTCCGCCATCTGTATTGAGGCAAGTCACGACGCCACCACAAGGACTTGGAGCGCATTGGGAATTGGGCATGCCAAATTGGGGAGAAAAGGGGAGAAAACCCCCCAATAAAGAAAGAAATAATAATAATTGATGGAATGTAGAATTTTTACATTTTTAAAAATGTAATATGTGATTATAATAATCAAAACATACTTATTAAAAAAAAATTTGGACAGGGCTCTGGTCAGTTCTATTGCTTGTTCTGCATCTGAAAAGTAGAAAGTACTGAAAGTAGCCTGAAAAGTAGACCACTATTTTATAGCATTTATATATTGTATTAAAACGTTATTTTGATGAGAAATTGTAATGTGCATTTTGCGTAAGCATTTAAAAAAATTACAGTTCTGCCATACTTTGTCATTTAAGTGTTATCATATCGAATCGAGATAATATTGAATCGTAAACGTCATACCAGACGTCGAACCGTATCGTGAGATAACCATATCGTCCCATCCCTATAAACAGGACTTCACCTCGACAACACCATGCAATCTGAATGAAATGTTTTATTAATTGTCAGAATAATCATTAGATTACTCAATTACAAAAATTATTGTTAGTGACAGCCCTACATGTAAACATACTGATGGTTGACTTTGCAAGAATGAACATGGTTGGAGTGTTGTTACTATTATTAAATGTGTAGAGGTTAGCCAAAAGGGACTTGCAAAGGGGACAGCTACGGTGACTGGAAGTAAACTGATCAACTGTCAAAGCCAAGAAATGGTAGAATGAACAATGGAGCAGGAAACTGGGGACCCCCCCAGATGCCAAACTCTAATGCCGTAGATGTCCTGACAACAGCTGCTGCTTAAAGTCCCTAATTATAGCAAAATCATTTACATATAGAAGTCTTTAAGGGTCAGTAGCAAAAACAACCTGTTTAATTCTGAGGACAAGAGAAAGGGTGACAAAATTGTCTTAAAAAAATAAATAATAGTGTGTTTCGGTGTAAGAACTTAACATAATTTACTACTAAAGTGTAGTGTATGGCCCCTTAAAGGTTAATAAGCCTTGGAACAAGTGTTTTGGAGCCTAATGTTACATTTTGATGGCACAATCATAGGGCATGTAATGGAACAATAAACAGACTTTTGATTTATTTTCAGGGTCAACGGTGCCTTCCTGTGGTTTAACGAGCCATAAAAACATCTGGTTATCTCCTCTTGGCAATGTACCTTTGTTTTCACCCATCTGAGTTTGGAAAATTTGAACACTTACATCATCAGATTTCATGGTTTTCCCCTTCAGGACATGAGTTGTTTTTCTCTGCCTGGGCTTGCGAAAACCCTAGGGCTGCAACTCGTATAAAGAATTAATATGAATTAAAATGTCCATATGTCCCACTGCCAGAGACAGAGAAATCTGGATGCAATAGAAAGGGAAATGATGGCTTATATTATTGACAAGTTTGCATAGAAATGTTATCATGGTAGATTTTTAACAATGAAAAAGAAGCTTAAAAAGAATACTCTGGGCTATGTGGCATGCTGTCGATTATGTTTATAAAAACGAATGAGACAAGTGTTTACCACAATTTACTGACAAGTGAAGTGTATGAGGAAAAGTGTTCTGTATGGTTTTAAAGCAGAAATGTGAAGCTTGAATTTTTGTTTAAGAAAAGAAAAAGAAAAAAAAAAATGAATTCTCTTAAAGTGTTTTATTTGAGCTGTAAAGTTGTCTTACAGTAATTTTAAGACCATCAGAAGCTGATTGGCTAATTGCCTAAAGCAGGGGTTTTCAAGGTCAAAGACCAAGGGCCTCCCTTGAGACACAAAGTGTCTATGTAAATAGAGTAGTGTCAGAAAAGCGCTATATAAATGTAACAGCAGTGTATCTGGTGTAGCGAGAGCTAGGGACTGGCGGATTGATCCTAAAGTAACGGTACACACGATACTGATGTTGTATTGAATTTTCATACTCACATAAAAGTATCAATTTGAAAGTTGTTTTATTTGAGCTGTAAAGTTGTCTTACAGTAATTTTAAGACAATCAGAAGCTGATTGGCTAATTGCCTAAAGCAGGGGTTTTCAAGGTCAAAGTCTGTGGGCCTCCCTTGAGACACAACGTACACAATGGCACCCCCAACACATATATATATATATATATATATATATATATATATATATATATATATATATATATATATATATATATATATATATATATATATATATATATATATTTGTATATTTTTTACAATGGTGGAGGGAAAAAATGCAACAAAAACCTAGCAAAAAAAAAACATACTTCACGTATGTTAACAACTGGCCACATCAGTATATTCGTCAATCTGGAATACAAAAAATGGGCTGTGCCTGATGCTGTCTGACACTTGTTCCTTCACATCCTGTGCCATGTCAAAGATGCGCCGACCCACTGTGTTGTCAGAGAGTGGAATAGAATCAAGCTTAGAAGCCGCTGCCTTGCCACTCAGGAGGTTTTTCCGCTACCTCAGCATGCTTTGTGTCAAGTTGTCAGCGGAGTTTAGCAGGTCGCATCCTGTCATTAGCTAAAATCTCCTGACAAATGACACATAAAGGTCAAGGTGCATCAACTGATTCTGTCCATGTAAATCCTAAACTTAAAAACTGCTCATCGTATCGTCGCCTTTTGAGTGCTACGTCACGTCTGCTTTATTGGTGGGCTTGACAAATATCAGAGAATCTTCACAAAGATTCTTCATAATTTTTTGTTTTGTTTTTGCCTATTATTTTCAAAACTGTTTAGATAATTTTTTTTAATATAATAGTTAAACTCAATACATTGTTTGTGTGTGTTTGTGTGTGTGTGAGCGTGTATTTATCACTTTGTGGGAACCAAATGTCCCCATAAGGATAGTAAAACCCGAAATTTTTGACCTTGTGGGGACATTTTGTCGGTCCCCATGAGGAAAACAGCTTATAAATCATAATAAATTGTGTTTTTTGAAAATGTAAAAATGCAGAAAGTTTTCTGTGAGGGTTAGGTTTAGGGGATAGAATATAAAGTTTGTACAGTATAAAAACCATTATGTTTATGGAAAGTGTGTGTGTGTGTGTGTGTGTGTGTGTGTGTGTGTGTGTGTGTGTGTGTGTGTGTGTGTGTGTGTGTGTGTGTGTGTGTGTGTGTGTGTGTGTGTGTGTGTGTGTGTGTGTGTGTGTGTGTGTGTGTGTGTGTGTATTAATTATTTAATAAAAGATGTTACCACTCTCCGTGCCTCCCCGACATGCTATAGCGGCCCCACTCTTTGTAAACCCCTGGCCTAAAGGCTTGACATATTTTCTGGAATTTCCCAATCTGCTTAAAGGCACAGTTAACTTGGTGTATATAAACTTCTGACCCACTGGAATTGTGATATAGTCAATTAAAAGTGAAACTATCTGTCTTTAAAAAAATTGTTGGAAAACTTACTCATGTCACGCACAAAGTAGATTGTCCTAAACGACGTGCCAAAACTATAGTGTGCTAATATGAAATCTGTGGAGTGGTTAAATTAGATTTAATGACTTCTACCCAAGTGTATGTAAACTTCTGACTTCAACTGCGTATGAATGAATGAAATGTCACGTTGAAAATAAGACAGAATATCCCATTAATATCATGCAAATCAGCTTATGGAAGAATGTAGCTCAACGTAACTTATGTTTGTTTGTGTTTCAGGAAGCAGGTCCTGGCCACTAAAGCAGAGTCAGAACGAGATGGCGTTAAAGTTCCCACCACCCTGGCTGAGTACTGCATTCGCACACGTGCCCCCGCACCAGATGAGGGGTCCGATCTGTTATATGATGATTACTATGACGATGAAGACTTGGAAGATGAGGATGAGGATGATGAGGACTGTTGCTATGACGAGGATGACTCAGGAAATGAGGAATCATGACGAAATTCCAATTGTCATCTCAATCAGCATTATTTTGAAGGATGAAACGTTTAGGTATGCACCCCCGCATTTACATTCACTCAGATGGCCGTTTTTTTCCCCACTAATGGACCAAAATGATGATATTTAGATTTGTTTTTGTTTTACAAGCTTTATGTTGTTTGCCCCGTGTCCTTATGGCCTTCAGTTTCTCTCCAATCTTTTTTCTTTTTTTACGTTTTGCTTTCATACAGCTCTGTGAAAATCTCTTTAAAAATAATAAGAATAAGTGTGAATGAATTTAAGGCACAGTTCACACAAAAATAAAACTGTCACCATTTACTTATCCTCATATAGTTTCAAACCTGTACACCTTTTATTTTCTTTTGTGCAAATTGACAGACATAGTCACCATTAGGCCTGAAACGATTAGTCGACATTACCGACAACGTCGACAATAAAAAATAGTTGATAAATTTTCATTAGTCGAATAGTCGTTTGATCTCATTTAAAGTAACATGAGATCACATTAAGCTGTTATGACGACGCGCGAGAGCAGCACTGCAGTTTGTGCATGACTGAGGAGAGGAAGAATTACACAAATCACAGTCCAGATGCACTCTAAACTTTTCAAACAGCTTCAGGTGATGTAGATCGCAAAGTATGAGGGAATTATATGTCCCAATCTAAGGGGGAGAGATTGAAACTACACACGGCGCGGGGATGCTCGTCCCTCGAGCGTGCATCCTTAATGCAGCTAGATTATAACGTGATTGCTCATGACTTATTGAATCATAATATGTCACTGTGCATTTCTTATAGTGATTAATAATTCTGAATTCTAAATTCTCCAATGTGCTTGAAATGCCACACATTATTTAACTTACAATTTTTACCTTTAAATTATTGAAATTATGTATTTATTAGTTCATATAGGACGTTACCAGAAAATGGATTTAATCGGAGTTATTAGGGTGGGTTGGTGAGGGGAAGTTTTTCTTTTCTGTTGAGCTGATTTTATTAAATTTTTTATTAGCAATGCTGATATTCCCGTTTTGTCCTCAAATTAATCTTATTTAAACTGTTGTTTTTATAATAATAGAGTATGTATGTTTATTCTTTGTCATCTAAAGTGTTCATTTTTTCATCTGGGATGTACGAAGACTTGAAGGTTTTTTGAATGATTTTTATGTGGTTTCTTTTGCATTATTGCTCAGTAAAATAATGACACATCCTGCATTGTCATGTCCTAGTCGCAACTTTTCTTTTCGCTGGAGGCTGGTGAAGGCTTGCGTCTTTCTCACTTTGGAATTTGAATTTGAACTCATACTAACAGGCTTTTAGGATAAACAAATCGGAAAAAGAATATCCCACCACCAAAATATTCTTCACACCTGCAAGTCATCCATCTTTATGATCTTGGTTTGAGGACTGTTTAAAACCGAATGCCAAGAGGCTGAGGTGCACACAAGGAGATTTGGCTGATTTGTCATTTTATTGACCTCACTATGTATTTTTACAGTTTGTTGGCCTATTTAAAAATGAATAAAGCTTTTTTTATTAGAATTGTGCTCAAGTGTTTTTTTAAAAGCATTGCAACAGGGTTACTAAACATTCTTGGTGCTCTGTTGTGCTCATTTTAAAAGCAAATTGTTAATCCTGATGATGTTTTTTTTGTGTTCAAGACAAGTTCTTTTTGGATATCCTTCATAGCTGAACTAATGGAGTTCTCAGGCATTTAAATATGAACTTAATTGAATATTCCCAGTTCATTACAAGTTAAGATCAATCGATAGCATTTGTGACCATGTTGATTTATTGCCACAATTGATTAATTTCGACTCGTCCCTCCTTTTCTTAAAAATAAAAATAAGGAAAAATCTGAGATCCAGTGACGCATGCTTAACTTACTATAGAAGTGAATGGTGCCAATCTGCAAAAGTTAAAGGTGCACTCAGTTATTTATTTTTACTCTCATGAATGTTTTTCTCAAAGAAATTAATTGTAATTTTGAAACATGTATAAAATCAAGAGCACTCGCATGAGAAAAGAATCCAGTCATATCAGTAACCTTATGAAAACTGTTAAATCTACATGGAGAGGGTCCCTCATGGAGGCAGCCATGTTTGGATCACATGACCAGCTGAATACTACTAGTTTTATTTCAGTAACTACCTTGTTTTTGGACTTGGACTCATGGATTAAATTAATCATGGCTATGATGGCATCAGTAACTCTGCATCCACATCCCTAGATGTCAATGTAAGTTCAACATGACAAAAACACAAAAATGACCGAGAACACCTTTAAAATACTCACTGTTTCAAAAGTATAGTCTCAAGACCTAAACAAAACGCATGCTAACATGATTTATAAATCACTTCCTAAATTTTGTTGCCATGATGCTGTAGCATTGTTGACAACTAGAAGTTTATCTGCTTAGAACTATTTTAAGATCTAATTTTGTACTCTCCGTTTCAATGGGAAGTGTTATTTTGCGACAGGGAAAGTGGATGACTGTTCCATTTCAATGAAAAGCGTTTGTGCTTTATTATTACAGAAGATCATAGCATTGGTGACAGAATAATATGTTTTGCTCAGCTGAAGTGTTCAGAGTGTTCTTCAGGCATTCCAAAGTGCAGCTCTGTTGCCGTGGCAACCCTCAAACTAGGTTTAGGTTTTTTAGGCATTCATGGTTTGCCTGGAAAAACGGTGCTAAAGGCTTTCAGACAAGCTTAGCTCACAGGCTACACAATAAACAGAGAGAGGTGAGTTACAGCTGTGATTAAAGCTTATAGAGCAAAGGTACACTGTAATCTGCCTTAGAATGTTTTTACACATTAAACTGTTAACGGCTTAGCAGAATCTGTTAAACAAATAAAAAAAGGTTAACTACGGAGGTGAAATCGCTCAACATAGATCTGTGCACAGATCATAAACATTGTTTTTAAATAAGTCTTTAATGGTGTTTTATTTATTTATTTGCCACTTTCATATCCTAGGGGTTGATTTTTTTAAAAAAAAAAATTAATTTGATTTTTTTTTTATTAAACTAACAGATTTAAAAAACACATTAAAACTTTTAACCAAGCCTTCAACATCATTTGTTGTTGGTACTTTTCAAATGCCTTTTTTGTTTAAATTTAGTTTTAGCCTTGTCCCAAACAGAGACTTTTATTATTAAATTATGAAAATAAATTTTTAAAACTGATAATCTTACCAAAGAGTGAAATATACAAACAATTTCAATATTTTGTATTTATTTGAATTTTTGTGTGACAATTATTTCTATGTTTTTTTTTCAAAAATGACATCATTTGTGGCATAATTTCCACCACACCAAACTATTTTTCAAAAGTTAGTATAACTTTTAATTAAAATTAACAATGAAGAACAAAATGTCCCTGAAAAGCATGCTTGAGGTGAAAAATGTGACGTGTTGACTGAAGAAAATATCTAAATATCTCTTGTGACAGAATTGTTCTATTGCCCGTCATTTCCGAACAAGCAAGAATTTAGCAAATTATGCAAAAAGTGAAATTATTATTTATGTATTTGGGATACCTAACATGTTAGCAATAAAATTACCCTTCACAAGACAAAAGAGTCTGATATTTTAATTAAAAAAAAATCTTTATTTCCATCAACATCATTTTCACCACAGAATTCTATTAAACACTATGGCTTTGGCTCAGGTGGTAGAGTGGGTTGTCCACTAATCGCAGGGTTGGTGGTTAAATTCCCGGCCCACACGACTCCACATACTGAAGTGTTCTTGGGCAAGACACTAAACCCCAAGTTGCTCACAATGGCAGACATGTGCCTTGCATGGCAGCTCTGCCGTCATTGGTGTGTAAATGGGTGAATGAAACTCAGTGTAAAGCGCTTTGAATACCGCTAAGGTTAAAAAGGCACTATACAAGCGCAGACCATTTAATGGTCTTTCTAGTTTCTATGGAAGAAAGACTTGCATGCGTAATGTAAACAAGAAAATAATGACGGAATTGTATGATTTTAATGTTCCTTGTGTTTCACTTAGAATATTAGTGAGGTTTTTTTGCATTAAAAACAGTCATATTTGTAAAACATGACAATTTTCCTCCCTTATAATGACCCTCTGTCAGAAACGCTCTGTTTTGGAGCTGCTCCTCATTAGATGCTTCTCATCAAGACTTGACAGTAAACGGCCACTATTCTGATTGGCTCTCTGCTGTTGACTGACCTGTTCTCTCCTTGCCATCTCACTTCTGGGCGGGGCTACAGAAGCGATAAGGTAAAGTAGACATTAATGTGTTGTTGTGGAGGCGTTCAGATGCAAACCAGTGTGACATCACAATATAGAGGAAGCAGAGAACAAAACATTTTGGCAGATTGATTTCAACAAATGCTCTGCAATTTAGGAGGAAGTTTTGAGTTCTGACCACTTATGTGTTATAACATCAAGGAAAATGGGATTCCTGTGTGAATCATGACCCCTTTAAAGTAATCAAATGTATTAATATTATAAAAGTCTCTTTTTAAAATGTATAATTTTGTACAAATGATTACATTGAATTACCGCAGAAGGACTTGAAATGGCTTATCCTCATTCACTTCTCAAATGCACTTCTACAATCAATAAATCAAATGGAAAACAAGAACCGTAAGCTGCTTTGAATTAGAACAAAACATCTACACATCTAGCATCTGCCAGCTCAGTACCTCTCTGAAACTCTATTTATTTTCAGCTCGAGTGACCAGTGAAAAGCCTGCAGACACAAACGTGTCGTATGGTGAAAGATTTGTCCTCCACTAAGACATACAGAGTGTCTTTTAGAGCCTGATAGAGGATTCTCTCAGGGAACATAGAGCCTACCTTGTGCCTGCATATGGGTGCGCTCATGTGCCAGGGGATAACTGGCTATCTGCCTGCACTTACTGGAGATTAGCCAGCTGCCATATCACCCTCAAGCTCTAGACTAGTTACCCACTGAAGCTAAGCGTGCTTGAGCCAGGTCAGATGGTAGACCTCTTAGGGAAAACTAAGGTTGCTGCTGGAAGAGGTCTTACTGAGGTCAGCAGGTTGTGCTCACTGTGGTCTGTGTGGGTCCTAACGCCCCAGGATAGTGATGGGACACTATGCTGTAAAGGCACCATCCTTGAGTTGAGGCGTTAAACCGAGGTCCTGACACTCTGTGGTCATTAAAAATCCCAGGGAACTTTTCCGAAAATAATAAGAGTAGGGGTGTAACCCTGGTGTCCTGTCCAAATCCCCCCATTGGCCCTTATCAATCATGGCCCACTAATAATCCCATCCATGAATTGGCTCTCACACTCTACTCTCTCCTCTCCACCAACAGCTGGTGTGTGGTGAGCGTACTGGCGCACTATGGCTGCTGTTGCATCATCCAAGTGGATGTTGCACACTGGTGGTGGTTGAGGAGAGTCCCCTGTTCACTATGTAAATCTCTGAACAGTGTAGTGTCAGAAAAGCACTATATAAATGTAACGTTCATTCATGAATTCATAGTTCCTCAACCCAGCAGGACATGCTGGGGCCAGCAGTGTATCTGGTGTAGCGAGAGCTAGGGACTGGCGGACCGATCCTACAGTAACAATACACACGATACTGATGTTGTATTGAATTTCGATACTTGCATAAAAGTATCAATTCAAAGGTTTTTTTATTTATGACAACCATGAAATTATTGCACATTAAACATGCGTTCAGTCACAGGCAGCACTCCGTTCAAACACGATGCTTGGCTGATGATGCTTAGCTGACGTAATGACGAATCATGACTAATCTAAAGTAAATGTGACATTTATTCTAATGGGTTTGTGTGATGTTTGAGTTTATTTAAAGGGGTCATGAAATGGAAAATAAAATTTTCCTTGAAATGTAGTCATAAGAGGTACTATGAAAACATACTATAAGTTTGAGAACTCAAAACTTCCCCAGTCTAAAAAGAGCATTTATCATTCCCACCCTGCTGAAACATCTCTTTTTCAAAATTAGTTTGTGACATCACGTGACATTGTTCAGTTGTATTTACGTGTCCCATAACGTGTCATTGCACCCTTGGCCCAGACCACTGGCATTCAGTTTGCATCGTAAATGGAGAGATGTTATGCTTGAACATTAAAAGGGGACCCATCTGTACTATTTTGATTTATTTTTTTCATATTACATGCATTACACAGACATCTTTAACCATTGTCATGTTTATCACAACACTTTTAAAAGACACTGTCCCAAGTTACAACTCCGAAACAGAGACTCCATTCAGGGCTTCATTCAGCTGATCTGCATCTTGCTGTTCTTGCGCCCATCTGCACTATTTTTAATTGTTGGTGTATGTTGACAAGCACTAGCTGGACGTTTTTGAGCATGTGGATGTGTTTCTGGCGATCTGTGCCTCAGTGCACCTATGTGTGTGCGTCATGTTTCACCATGCTATGGACTGTTTGTGTGGCGAATATCAGCGTGGACTGCTTGTGAACCAGTCATTATACAATTCAAGCTTTTCAAAGGAACTGTTTGAAAACTGTTTTCAGTTTCTTTACGTCTTTGTTTCCAAAGTATGCTTTTATGGAAAGATTTTTTGAATGTCTCCATTTTCAGTGCAATTCCAGGGTGGACGAATGCTTTAAAAATCATGAAATGAATGTGTCTTTAAAAAAATAAAAAATAAACTTATTAGTGTGGAGAAAGCATGGTGTATATGTGTGTTTGTGTATTTATGTATATATGTATGTGTATATATGTATATATTTGTGTGTATATATATATATATATATCCATGACCTTATGGTGTATTAGACCGTATAATATGTCATTAATGACAATTAAAATCAGACAGCAATTTATAGACTCATTACACCATTTGTAATGCCATGTAAAGCGTTTGATGACCTAAATAGATTTTAATGTGGTATCTCCAATAGATGGGTGAGGTGCACCACAGTTTGACAATAATGAATACCAAGCCATATAGAGGGGAATTACATTACAGAGAATCAATACAGTGTAGTGGAACAAGAGTACGATGGGAGTCGATTACAAATTGAAAAATCCAAAGATAAAATGGCAAGACAATTCCATTTCAATATTTATTTATAGGTATCATGCCGCTGTGTGTGTGTGTGCTTCATAAATGGAAAGATTGATGCGTCCCTGCGTATAGAATAATGCCCAGGATTTTGGTGATGTAGGCTTTATAAGACCCTTTTATGCCTTACATTATCAAAATCTTTTTGGCGCAGTCAAGTTTCACCCAGTTGGGTATTTAGAACCTAAAATGGATAAAAATGGAAACATTTTCATGTAAAATGGGTGAAAATGGAAAAATGGCCTAAGTCACCATTTGCTTTCATTGCATCTTTTTCTTCCATATAATGAAATTAAATGGTGACTGAGGCTAACATTCTGCCTTCCATCTCCTTTTGTGTTCCACAGAAGAAAGTCATACGAGTTCGTAACTACAACATAAGGCTAAGAGTAAATGATGACTGGATTTTCATTCATCTGCAAGAGACTTTAAAACTGCTAATGTTTATGTATGAACAATACCTAAAACGCAAATATGGAGGCTAGCAGGGGGTGCTAACCCTGTGGTCTTTGTGGGTCCCAATGCCTCAGTACAGTGACTCGGACACTATACTGTAAAAAGACACCGTCCTTCGGATGAGACGTTAAACTGAGGTCCTGACTCTTTGTAGACATTAAAAATCACTGAGCACTTCTCGTGTCCTTGCCAAATTCCCTCCAATGGCCCTTCTCAAAGATTCAGATTCAATAATTTATTGCCATACAACTCGGTACAAGTTGTTAGGGATTTGCTTCAGTGTGCTCATAACAACAAAATGCAACCAAAGACATAGAACAATTATATACACAACGATATCCCCTACGGGATGACACTTGACACAGACAGATAAAAGTAAAAGGAACACACCGCTCACCACGTACTTGGATGACAGTCCAGGATACTATAGTGGCTGATGTCAGATAGGAGTGACAATTACATATGAATACAGAGCGCAAATCCACAACTCTACAATAGATAGATAGAATCGATAAAAAACACTGATGGTTGTCATAAAATATATAAAAAGTATAATAAAACACTATAAAAAAATGAGTGCCAATAATGCAAAAATATGCAAATACTGCAGACTCGTTAAGAGAGCCTTTTTTCCATTAGTGACTGGTTCATGGGTTGAGGGCTGTTAAGAGATTTTATAGCTCTGCAATATGTACTATTGAGGAAGCGGGAGGTTTTTGTCTTAATAGCTCTTAACCTTCTTCCTGAATCATGAACCCTTCTTTCTCAATCATGGCCTCCTAATAATCCCTATCCAATAATTGGCTCTATAACTCTACTCTCTCCTCTCCTCCAATAGCTGGTGTGTGCAAACCTTTGTTAGATCGTCTGGGCCTCTTCATATTCGATGTCCATTCCCAACTTGGTGACTGTTTAAAGAAATGTTCCGGTTTTGGTGCAAGTTTATCTCAATCAACAGCATTTGTGGCATAATGTTGATTTACCACAATTTATTTTGACTCGTTCCTCCTTTCTTTTAAAAAAGCAAATATCGAGGATACAGTGTGGCACTTACAATGGAAGAAACAATTAATTTAATGAAGAAGTTTAAAAACTATCAATTAGTAACTCAAGTGTTTAAAAACACTCCACATATAGATACACAACCACTTATAATATGCAAATCAGATAGTATTATGCTCATAGACCTCTAAACCTTAATTGATTTTTTTTTTTACTTGAATAGGTTTTTTTTTCCAGAATGACTTGTTTACAGTATGCAAATTTTCTGTAGCTAGATGTTTGACTAAATGTACAGTATACAACCAGAGCACACCATATATACTATGATGCAATGTGCTCGACTTGACTTGGCTCGACTTCCAAGTGGTCATTTCCAGAGTAACACATTTTTTTGAACTATTTTGACTATACTTTAATAAATACTTTTCTACAATTAAATATTTTACTTTTAATTATTTCTAAGATGATTGCTGGATAGCACTCATTGCTGAATTAAACATGTAGCATAGTGATAACAATGTAACATTGGGCTACTATAGTTTAATGGGATAGTTCACCCAAAAAATTTACATTTCTCATTTACTCACCTTCATGCCATCTCAGATGTCTATGACTTTCTTCTGCTGAACACAAATAAAGATTTTTAGAAGAATATCTGAGCTCTAACCACCTTATTTTGCAACGTGGAAGTAAGCAGCGGCTGCATTTCTGGCAAATGTGTAAAAGTTCTGCAGTTATTGACTGCAATGTAAATAAATAAAAGGATGATAATACCAGAATTAAGGGATCGAAGTTTATAAATGATCACACAACCACAGGATGTACAGCAGAATGATGGCCTAATGTCGGATACATTTCTAACTTCAGCATTTATAGTAAAAGTGCTAGTAAATCCTTCAGTTGTTGCTGTGTGTTGTACTGAAGAAACGGTAATAAAATCTGCTTCTTACTTTGGAGGTTTACATGGAGACAAGAAACAATTATATGTACCTGCATAACATCCAATGATACCTTTATTTGTTTATTTCTAAAGGCGATGTTTCATAAGCCATGCTGAATGCTGATCTGCGTGTCTGTTTACTATACACTGCTCAGAAAGAGAGAATTCTCTCTGAAAAGACCAGAGAGTAAAATGCATTTATTAATTTGCCAAGATGAAACTAGATGCAGTTTTGGTGCAAAAAAGTCCCAGCTGCTTTCTTCTCTCTGCTGGTTGCGTATAGTTTGTGGAGGTGTGTCAGATGGCGCAGAGGACTGTCCCGTCAGCTCTTGATCTCTCATTCATTCTGCCTGTGCAACCGTGTGATACAACGATTGCAAAATGTGATGTATGGTAAATCTATATGCTTTCAAAACCAAAGAGTTTATGAAAATCATAATAATAATAATATGACGGCATATATTGCCAGCCTGTAATATAAAACAGCATAATGTAGTATTTGTGTATAGCTAAAATAGCTGGAAGTGGCTGATACTGGGAGGTTGATAATGGCGGCACCCTAGTTTTGCTGAAAAATAAGGTAGATAGGTCCATACAATGCAAGTGAATGGTGGCCAGAACTTTGAAGCTCAAAAAGGCATATAAATACAGCATAAAAGTAATCCATATGACTCCTGTGGTAAAATCCATGTCTTCCAGAGCGATATGATAGATGTGGGTTAGAAACAGATCAATATTTAAGTCCTTTTTTACTATAAATGTCCACTTTCACCTTTACTTCCACATTCTCTTTCTTTTCTTTTTGGCGATTCGCATTCTTCCTGCAATTTGT